>NC_052951.1:14814351-15118930 GCF_013358895.1 Oreochromis aureus | reverse complement strand
ATACTACGAACACAGCATCCGCATTTAGTATTTTTCTTTTTGGAGAAGTCACAACAGGATCTTTGATTTATGCTGAAGCACGACACTTTTCGCTTGAGCCACAAACAATTATAACTCTACAGTGTGGCAGCAAATCAATATCTTATTACCACTAAAAAAAAGATTATTTCTTTATGATAATATTGTATTTTTCCTACTATTCCAGGCATCTAATGCATTTCTATCCATGCAAAACTGCTGGCATGATGTTTCTTTCCTGTAAAACACACTTATCTACATCAAGTAGCTGTAGACTGTGAAACAGGTTAGTTGTTGCAGTTAGCTGTAATGATTATTAGTTCAAATTAAATTTTACCGGTTAATAAACAACAAGCCCAAATCAAAGACTGCATCTTCTACAAGATATTCTGAAAAGAATATAATGTAAATCAGACACATGACTTATCATTTCATTGAATATGAGAAAAGCACAAATAGCCTTTTGACATCCTCCAGTTTAATTTTGATGCATTTGCAATTTGGGTAACACTGGATGCCTGAAATAGTAGAAAAGTCCATCTGAAAAATAAGCAACAATGATAAAAACTGTAGCTGATTTGCAGTTGAGAAGTTCGAACTTGGCTTGCATGTTTTTCCATGTGGAGGTGGTGCTTTGATGTTATACAAGGAGAATTATTAGTATTGCCTCAAACCAAAAAAGGGAATAAACCAGTTTAATTATCAAAGCTGGAGGAATGCTGGCAGATGATTTAATTTATGTTACCAAAAAAACCCCCCACAAAGAAAAGGAGTGGACAAAGCAGCCACACGCTACGCAATCCAGTATAACAAACCTCTAGCACATACTTGTGAAGTTTCAATCCAGTTCTGTGTGCACAAAATCACGGGAATAAAATGCAACCTAACATGGCAACAAAACAAGTAAAACCTGTATGTTAGTAACTGTATATGCAGAGATTTTACATCAGAGTTTCTTTTTAGAACAGAGATGGGCTAATTAGTTAATAAAGTTCATCAAATCACCAGATGAGTCAGGATTACCATTTGTCGGGGGAAAATCCTGTATTGTGAGACATTGCGTTACACTGATCATGAGATCATTCACTGAAGATGTTCTCTGTAACAGTTCCTCTCTGTGTGAGGAGGACTCCTGAAAGCAGACTATATTCTAGTTTTAGTCTTCAAACTAAGACTCCTTTGTATGGTGGCATCACTCTGTAGCTCTTTTTATGATTTTTATTTAATGGCAGGCTTTGAATTGTCAGGTCTTTAGACAAAGTTTTAATACTTCTGCTTGTGAGGATTTCAAACGACTGTTTTTAAGGTTTGGAAGTAAATGAGACTCCTTTTAGCATCGTCATTCATGCCAAATTCTATAGAGTCACACCAAATGAGTGCATCAAGTCCCTAAACCAGAACAGTGGTAGCTTTTCAGCAGGGGTCTTTAGTCAGGTATAACCCACCTAGTGTTAGTTATTGAGTTTGATTGCTTAATTCTGACCCTTGCTAGGAATGTTTTGTTGTTGTTTTTAGCACTCATGTACATTTAAAAACCTGAATTTAGAGGCTGTTTTGACATAGTAACCCACTAAATGTGTGTGTGTGTGTGTGTGTGTGTGTGTGTGTGTAACCAAGCGTCGCATCGCTTCTGTACCACTTGTATTCTTTTAAAATGCTCTTTTTGTGAATTCACTCTGTTTTTTAAAGTACCCCTAATATGCTGTTGTTATTTTTGTGAATGTTAAAAGGATCTTATTGTAGCAATGATGTCTGTGTGTTGCAAACATGATATCAGCTGTAGAGTAAATAGGGCTGGCCTGTACTCTTGTGTAATACCACTTTGAACCACAAGATGGTGCACTGTGTCAGTGTAGTCTCTAATCTGTGTGAGCTAATCTGCTGAGTTCAGCATGAGATGTTCAAACATGATATAAGTTAGTGTTAGTGTGTCTTGTGTACAGAATTCATGCTGCTATCATATTGAGCCTAATAATTTGGGTAAAGTCTAATTTTAAAAAAAAGAAACATTAAAGTTCATATGTCTGGACAGTAACACAAAATATTTTAAAAAGCACATAAAAGAATGTATTTCTGGGTGTATGAAGGCTTGTTAATGGCACAGTTTTTTGTAGTTGATGATTAAACATAATTAAAATTTTTAGGAAGTATCTCAAAATTTTAACTTAACTTGGAACTTTAAGACAATTTAAAAATGTAAATTTTGAGATAAATTTCAACTTAGATCTGCAAATTCTTTCTTTCTTTCTTTCTTTCTTTCTTTCAAGTGGCAGAAAAACTTCCATTTTGTTGTGTGGACAACTACTGTAAAATTTTGTTGTAAAATGCTGCCACCTTGTGGTTAAAGTTTTTTAAAATTAATTTTTGCATGCCACACCATGTACTGGACTTCATAATATTGCTTAACAGTTTGAGGGGCTTTCTAAGCAGTTCAGGCTTTTCCTCCGTTACTCATCTAACTCACTATGTAACACATATTACCCACTTGGCAGTTTTACAGAGCCCAAAAGCAAACATGAGGAACTAGTTAAATCCAGATGCAGGCCACCATTATATCACCAACAGAGTTGGTAATTTTAAATGTACCTAACGTTAGAGTTATTCGACAGAAACATCATTAACATAAGTTAAAAACTATAGGAGTGCTGTGATTTTAGCCTTAATTACATGCAAAATGCTCTCTGTGAGAGAAAATAATAAACTATTGAATTTAATCCTAATGTGAATAATGCTTTTCTGCTTCCACCCAACGCCTCTTAGACTGTTAAAATACCTGTTAACTTCATAACCTCAGTGTTTCCTTGCTTTTGTCATTTCAACCAACCAAACAGAGCAGCCTTTTAGTGACCATCTTAAAGAGACAGGAGTGTAAATAACAAGGCATTTTTAAATGTACAGTTTGAGAAAAACAGCATTAAAAAAATCATTTATAGATTTTTCTAGTAAACATTTAAAATAATATTCTGAGCCTGTAAATGAGTATAAACAGGGGCACTTTAAAAGTTTGTTACAAACCAGCTACCAAGTACAGACTAAAAAGAAAGGAGTGTTATTAGAAAAATGAAAACATGGATGTTCTGTCGTGCTTCTCTTTAAAACCAGGGCCAAAAAGAGTAAAATACCAGCAGCTTACCACCTTCTTCCTCAGGATGTGAGTAGTGTTAGGTTATCCATCACACAACGGTAGCATATTCTCTCTGTAATGTTGTTCTGTACCACCTTTGGAGCCAAAAATCCACCAGAATTCTCAGTCACGTTATGGAAATTTGATGCCAAATTACATTTGGACCAGTGGCTGGTCGTGTCTATAGCCAGGTGAGCAGGCTGTCTCTGTCCATGTGCGAGCCGGAGAGAACGGTCTCCATGTCCATCAGCAGGTCTGAACTCAGACCCTCTGGGATACAGGGCATCAGCTCCTCGCCCTCAGACATCGGGAGCACGGGCATCGAGTCCTGCAAGGCCATCGAGGGGGGCTCCGAGTCACCTGAACGAATTAGGAAAATGTTGCTTTAAATCAACAAAAGGTTCAAAAGATTTCAAACTGCACTGAATTTCAGTTTCACTGTCAGTGGCTTAAGTTGTGACACATTTACTCTCACAAAATAACCCCAACTAAAAACAAAGGATGGCAGGATAAGATCTTTACACTATGTTAATCATTAATTTGGTTTAGCTAGAGTGTGGACGGATGATTAATCAAAAGCCTCATTTCCCCACCACAGAAACCCAAGTCTGTGTTTTTGTGTCATGGATGTTGTGTGTTTAGGTACATTACCAGTGTCCATGTGCTCCACAGAGCTCAGCATGTGGTCCGTCGTGCGGGGTAGGCTGCTGACGCTCAGACCGCTGTCAGTGCTCTCATTGCGAGAGTGAGCGCTGCACAAAGAAACATGCAAACCACAGTTACCTTGTTTTAGCATCTTGGCTCACAGACTTTAAAGAGATTACAGATACAACATCTTTTTCTGGTGACTGAACTGGCACTGCCTTCTAGAAATATTAATTTATGTAGTATTTGTTTACAGGCGGTGACCACAGATCTTCGCTCTCTCGTTGCCCCTTCTGATGGATTTTTCTTGGTTTCTGATGGTTTTTGTTAGTGTCCTTGTTGGCTCATTCAGCATGGGATATCCATATGTGGAGTTGCAAGAAGGTCTGCTATGTCTCCTAGTACAGTCTCAAGAGTTTGGTGGAGCTACCAGGAAACAAGCCTCACACACACAGAGTTGAAGAGGGCATTTACCAGACTGGCAGGTCCACCACTGGCGCCTGTTTTCTTCATAGATGAGAGCAGGTTCATGTTGAGCATGTGTGACACCTTGGTAAATGACAGTTATAATGCAATATATCATCTGGGATTAGTGATTGCCAATCCTGGATTGGCTGCAATGTTAAGCTGTGAGCACAGGGCCCACTAAAGGATGTTGGGCCCCGAGGTCACCCAGCTAGAGGTCATTCTGTAGGGCTTTGGGAGCGCTCCTCCTCGTACCGGTGCTGCTGTTGGGTTGAAGACCTTCTAGGGCACTGTCCAGCTCTTCTTGTATCTCTTCATATCTTTTCCACACTCTGAGGCGGTTCTTGTGGTGTGACGTACTCCGGTGAAACCTGACTGGAGCTCTACCATCTCACAGTACCATCAGAAACAACAACACCACCCAAAAAAAACTACAGAAAACTCAGTCAGTAGGGATAAACCACCCGTTTTTTTTGTTTTTTTTAAGGGGGGGGGCTTTTTGTTGGCTTCCCACTTAGTGGACATGGAATTTCGATGGTTTACGTTTCACTGGACAGACTGATTTCCCTGACATTTAAAAGGCTTTTGTTATGCTGTGAAGATCAAGTTAATGATTTTTTTTGCTGGGGGTAAACACTTCTAAATTTCTTATGAGTCAACACCCATGACTTCAATGATCACCACTCACCCATTAAGTGTAGGTTCGTGGTTTGATGCTCTGATCCTGACATCCAGAGACGGGATGAGTGTCTGTGCGCTCCTGTCGTGGTCCATCCCGCCGGGCATCTGGCTCCTTCCTCCTACATCCTGAAATGCAAGACGCACACACCTACTTGCATGAATTTGTGTTACACTCAAACGGAACACTGCAAAAAACTAAAACTTCATTATGGTCTAATTTCCTGTTTGATATACAGCATAGGACCACTAGGTAAGCTAAAAAAGGTTATCTATGCAGCAGCTTATGGACACAACTGTGCAATTTAAAATGAAGCGCAAGAGTTTGGGCGCAGTTTGACCCCTGACCTGTGGTGGGATTTGCTGAGGGATGCCTTGCTTGCATCTGAGCCTGTCCTTTTCCTGACTTTGCTGCATTGCCATGCCGAGGATGCTGGGGTTCATCTTCTGAGCTGTAACACAGAAAACGACAGGAAGAGATGCTTTTTGAGAATTACCTGTATATTTTTCACAACATTTTAGCATTTACAGTTATGAGGAAAACTTTTCAAAACTTTGCGATCTTTCTTTTTAAAATTTTTTTATGGCTGCCACAAAGCAACTTGTGATGGTGGACATTGGAACAAAATAGTTCTCATTGACAAACAAGAATTGTCAATTTAGGAGACACAAATTTGATAGTGTGCTACCTAGACGCGGGTCGACCCATGTGGTGGTCTTATTTATGTGATCGATGTAGTACATCTCTCCATCTGCAGTCACAGCCTGCTCCCAGCCTTCAGGCAGTGGACCTGAACAGCAGTGAAAGTACACAGTGAGAAGGCAAATGGTAGATGGAGAGCATGGAGTACTGAGAAAAAAAAAAAAAAAAAAAAAAAAGAGTAGAATCTGGCCCACGTCCTTTAATTTCTGTGTTGTCTCTAGTTTGTAAAGATTTTATGGATAGAAGTGAAGGTTAGAGGGTAAATACTTACAGTGTTTCCTGTGAAGGAAAAATACTCTAATCTGTGTGAATCCTCGCTGAATGCAGTGCGTTTAAGACATTGGGGAGGTCACTACTCTCCACTGTCCCGGGGTGGAGAGACAGAAAAGGACTGCACAATTTTCTTTTTTTTTTTCTTTAAAAAATGCTTTAGTTCACCCAAATTACAACAGAAAAATATAGAAGTCCTCTTTACAAAAGCACCATCACCATTGGAAATTCTAGAGACCACATAGCAGGTTTTTAAACAGGAACAAAAGGGATTCTGACCAATTACTGTATATGAACAGTTTCTTATACAATTTTTAACTTCATGATCGAAAGGAGAAACAAGCTGACATAATTCAACCAATTTTAAGGCAGATTATGTTATTCTAATCTGCTTTAACAATCACTACTCATCTACACTGGTGATTATTGAATCAATGCTGATGTCGCTTCAATAATCACGTCTGTCTTTTGGAGAGGAGCATCTGGAGGACTTTAATTTTTGATTTTAAGGTCTTTCTCACTGAACGCAGCAGGCTGTCGCACGGTAAAGTTACATTCAGAAAATTAAATAAGCAAAAATAAATTTAAAGTTAAACTTTTGTTTTGAAAGTTTAAAAGAAAAAAAAAAATCATAGTACAAAGAAAGTACATCCCCCACAATTTTAGGTTTCACGTATCAGGACATGATAATAAAATCCTTAGTGGTTTCTTAAATTATTTAACTTCAACTTCAGATAAACAACAACATGACATATTTATTTCACAAAAATTATTTATCTAATAAAAACAAAAGCAAATGCAGAAGCAGTGTGTGAGCATCTACGTATGATTCAGCCGATTGAAGAATAACCTTTAGCAGCAAGAACATTTTACTGTTGAGTTTACCAGTGGTCACTGTGGAGGAAGTCTGACCCACTGACACAATGCTGAAGTAACACATTCGAGTCTAGAATAGGCTGATATACAGAGGAGTTAGTAGTTCTGTGGCTGTAAAATGAGCCCAAATCATCACACCTCCACCGCCGTACTTGACGGTTAATGTGAGGCGTTTGTGCTGATGTGTTTGGCTTTTATGAAACGTGATTGTGCATCATGGACAAACATCTCTACTTTGGTCTCGCCTGTCCAAAGGACATTGTTCCAGAAGTCTTTTGGTTTGTCCAGATCCACCTTGGCAAAGCCGAGCCATGCAGGCTTTCTCCTGGCAACCTTTCCAAACAAGCCTTACCTGTTCAGTCTTTTTCTAACTGTAATGCCATGACCTTTAACATTTAACAACCAACTGAAGCCTGCCAAGTCTGATACGCAGCTCTTTTTGTTGCGGTTTCTCTGAGCGTTGCGTAATCTGACCATTGTTGGGACATCCACTCCTGAGAAGACTGGCAACTGTCTTGAATATTTTCCACGTGTGAATAATTCTCACTGTACAATGAAGACCTTATATAACCTTATAATCCGTTCCAGATCGATGGCCAGAAACCGCGGCTTCTCTAAGATCATTGTGGTTGTCTTTGTTAAATAAACACTCAGTCATAGGTGCTCAAACATGGTGTTGATCAATTAATCAAGTGCATTTGCTATTACTTCACCTGGAATTTCCTAAGGAAACAGTCAGGGACTACTTAGCTTTTTCCCCCACACACTACTTCTGCATTTGACGTTTTTTTTTTTTTTTTTTTTTTTTAAAACAGTGACATGATGTAATATGTCATGTGTTGTTGTTGTTGTTCATCTGACGTTGTATTTAACTAATTTTAAGACCGGTTGATTTTTTTATCATTTTCTGACACATAAATGTAAGAATGTACACAGAAATCTCTTATTGTGCAGCTGCATCAAAACACAGCCTGGTTAAAGTCTGGCCGTGTACTTTGTTTCATGCAGTCCCCCATGCTGTCTCCACGCACATTTACAGTCAGTCTGTCATTTGCCCCGTCAAAAAAAGCAAAAGAAAATATATAAATAATTGCAATTTGGGTGAACTGACCTTTAGATTTTAATTTATTTAAAGATAAGATGGTCCAATTAACTGGAAAACCTGCATCTAAGTAAGGAAAACTCCTGATTTCGCTCGGATGAAATCCAAGAGTCCCATCTCTGTGATTTTTCTCCCACCAAAATCACCAGAGCCACCGAAAGGATAAAGAAATCCCACCCAGCAAAGACCTGATCCACCGGAGGTGGAGTTATTATCAGAAGCAGGTCTGTGCTTTTCAAAGAAACTGGACGGCGAGCTGAGGTTTGTAGGAGCTAGCAGAGTGATACCTTTCTCTGGATTGATGTTTTGTGGTTGCGTTGTAGGTGCTGGGTTGCTGAGGGAGTGGGCATGGACCGGAGGGCCAGAGATGGGATGCTGAGCCGCAGCTGACTGAAGCTGTGCCAGGCGAGGGTCATGCCAAGTGGTTGTCTTATCCAGGTGACTGAAAAAACACAACAAGTCTAAACGTATCTGTGACTGTTAAACTACTGTAACCTGCTGGATAAGGAGTCCTGGACCTGCTTTACCTGTACGACCAGACGCTCACACACTCGCACAATCACATTCACACAGACAAATGACAACATTCGTGCTGCTGCAAACTACAATGACCTTTGTCAGGAGTGTCAGCTGCCAGGCCATGTGCTCCTGTGAAGTTACAACCGCACTGGTTGCAAAACTAGTCGGAACATTTTCTGGCTGCATGCAGCTAATTTGTTTCAGGCCTTGGTTACATCAGCACTCCTGCATGCCTCTCCTCACTGTTTCCCATCACTTTTTATCAGATTGTTTGCACTGCTTTCTGTTGCAGGAAAAAAATCTAGTGAAAAATCTAAAGAAACGTTTCGTGGTGCAAATATAATTAGCGGTGAAATTGGTCAGTTTGATGATCCACGTAACCTGAACTACTATTGATGATTTTAATCATATTTTTACAGGCAGCTGTCAAGCAAAAGTGCAGCAAATCTGACTGTAAATTAATCACTTGAACAATCAGTGTGATCAAACTCTTATAAGATGCCACCTTGAGATTTGGAAAATTGTGAAAACCACTTGTTGCAACACAGGATGAGTGCCAATGCACAACAGAGAGGACCTGAACAAGACGAACGGGGCTCCTCCTACACAGGAACCTTTCTAATAACCTGCAGAGCATGAGAGATGGAACACAGATAAACTGGAGGTTAACCTTACTTGAGGAAGTAACGCTGGCCAGTCGGCGTTTTGGCCATTTCCCAACCTCGGGGGAGTGGCATGTCATCGGGTATGATTGGTGTTGCTGCTACATCTGCTGCTTGAGTGGAGAGGGAGTTGACAGGAAGGGAAGCAGGGGAGGAATGGGCGCGGACGTGATGAGGAGCCTGGGAGCCGCACACACCTCCATCTGAACTGGCCTGACGAGAAACAAGCAGGGTTAACAACTCTGTCACGAAACCACAAACGGCAATCACAAACATAAACCGACCGGATGGACAACAAGATCTGGAAGGAAACCAGAGTGAGCACTAAGAGGAAGAAGATTTAAACCGGTCATGTTCAAACTCAAGTGCTAAGCAGTGCTGTGCACATTATTAGTTTTACTTTCCACACAGTTGTCCAGAAGTTACTGCTGATCAAGTCTGACACACTGCAAGAACTCTCATATTAGAGTCACATCTACAAATATAAGAAACCGTTTAAGGAGGTATGACTGATGATTGTGAAATAAATCAGTGTTATGCAATTTTAAATGATAAAGACATCTGTGAAACACAGGTGCTTTGTAGTCACAAGAAAATCCAAATGTTTCTCCCTGCGGCTTCTGTGAATCTCACCAATACCTTTATAACATATAACAATCTTCTTAAAGCTGCTCCATCTCACCCTGTTCCTCTGTCACACCAGCCCTCTGCATCTCCTCCTTCAATGCATCTACAAACTTCCTCTTTTCCTCCTGCCTGGCAGCTCCATCTCCAACATCTCAGCCTTGCCTCTCTAACTTTGTCTCCATTTCTCCACTCATTTCTAATCTTCTCCATCCTGGTCACTCCCAAAGAAAATATTAGCATCTTCGCTCCTGCCACCTCCAGCTAACTAACATAGTAGAGTTAAGAACATATCTGAACACCTTAAATATACAAAAACAAGGTGAATCTTTAGATACAGTCATTTAAGGTTTTATGCATACAGTGTTAAAGTGAAATCCTCGTTAACTTATACATTAAAAGTTGGTAAATTCCTACCTTTGATAATTTTGCAGTGTAACTTACAATCTAAAAAAGCAGCCACTTTTGCATAAACCTGAAAATGTCAAGCCTGTCAGACATAGGGAGCCGTGCATCATTTTGCAACACAGCTGAACGGTTTACTGTGGCCAGAAGGACTACAAATATAAGACAGCTAACACAACAGGTTAAAACTATCTCTGTAAGAGTAGGAATCATACAATCATCAGTCAACTCATATCATCTTCTTAGAGTCTCAACACAAAATACTGAACCCAGAAGGCATTCAGCGATGAGAAAAATGGAAAACAATCCAATAACCTCAGTAAGACAGTCAGTCAGGACAGACACTGTTTTGAACCCTTCTTTTTTTCAAGAGCAATATTTTACGCTTGTATTACGAAGCGGCAGTCTGCGATAGCTGGCTGACATTTCTAAGACGTCTCGTTTTGACACTTAGATAAACAGATGAAAGCAGCAGGAAGATGGAAGCAGCAGGAAGTGTTTGGTGTTTTTGCACAATAAATTCTGTTAAAGTAAACAGCTTCCCTTTAAACCCAGAGCTGCAACCATTTACCACCCATGTGGAAGCAGGAAGGAAAGCAACAAGATTCCCCAGGTCTTATAAAACGTACATGTGAAGCTGTTACTTACCCACAAAACCGCTCCATTTTTACTTTTTTTTATTTCTAATATTTGTTTTGCATGTAAAAACAGTATGCATATATATATTTCAATTAACCTTACTCAGCTGTACATCTAACCTTTAGTCTTTCCAGTGAAACCAGAGAATTTTCCCCACTGTGGCGTCTTATAGATGAAACCATTAATCAAAAATAACCTAAAGGATCAGAATGTAATGCATCAGCTCCGTGTGTTTCTAAAGTATTCACCCCCCTCCTGCCTGCTCATACAGAACAAGTCGTGTCCCCGCTCTGTCGGACTGCAGGTTTTTTGGATCGCTTTGCATCACTGTGGTCACTGCACAGCTGTGATTTGCCATGAGTGTAAGAGTGTAATGCAGAGTCTGCTCTGTAAGCCCGCATGGTGAGAGAACAGCGGCTGTTTTTAGTACTTGTCTGGAGTGGCCCCGGGGATCCGGCTGTCTGAAGAAGGAGTCCGGCAGCTTTCTCATCCTCATGGGGAGAGATGAAGGCTGTTTGGCCGCGTTGGGGTTCATCACCGCCGTGAAGAGGGCCTCCAGCTCCGTCTGCGAGTCCCCGCGGACGTGCACGATCTGCTGCCCGGCCGGAGGCGCGCCACGGTGCGCGTCCATGTCGCCAAAAGTTTGCTGTCGAAACAAATCTGTCGAAAAAGTGAAATAACGTAAACAAACAAGGAGAGAAAAACCCCCACCGGGCTCGCTGAGACTAAATCCGTCAAAGTGCTGGAGTTATGATCGGATTTGTTTACACTTTTTGCCCACCAAACCCCCCCCTCCCCAATAACCACCAACACCACCCCATTTGAACTTTTGCGTCGTTGTGAGTCTTTTCCAATCTCTAATGTCTCGGAAGTCAATCAGATGTGAACAGATTACCAATCATTCTGTAAAGAAGTCGAAAGAGCGCATTTTAAAGCACGGATCTCAGAGCAAACTCAGTCTCAGCGGTGGACAACATGCCTCCCACATACCTTTAAGCAGCCAGACCGTTTCCCCCCCTCTCTCTGTATTCCTGCAGAGGAAAAAAATAAGTCGGAGAAATCTCAGCCGGGAAAAACAGTCAGGAGGACACCCAGGTCTGACGCAAAGTCTCAGCCGAAAACCTCCCAAAGTAAAAGAATAAACGCATAAATGGAAGCTGGTAGGAGAAGAGTGGTTTCTGCGAGACCTCCAAACTTTTTTTTCACATCCAGCTTTCAGTCTAGATTCCCGTGATAGTGCGAAGGGGCGGGGTTGCAGGCTTTAAAGCTGCCGCAGTTGCAGGGGAAATACTTCACTCCTAGGACAGACGTGTGAACTATCAATAAGAAGGAACTGAAAACGACTTTGAGTTTTTTTTTAACACCTCCACTTGGATCATGTGAGTCACTTTCAGCCCTTACAATGGACGGAAATGAGCGTCATTCTACTTTCTGCCTAGATTTTGGATTCCAGTTTGTGCGGTTTTCCAGTGCAGCTGATGAAAGTAGCACAGCGCCAAATGTGGATAAGGAGGGAGGTGGGGGAAGAGACAAGCGCAATAATATACTTGCAGGGGTTAGGTGGGTGGGGGATCACTTCTTGACTCTGGGCCTGGGTCTCGTTTGGTTTGGGGGTTGGGTGGGGAAATTGGGAAGTTGTACTGAGAAAACATCCGCCCCTGATGAGGCCAAGCCAGCCGGAGCCTGTTTGTCCCGTGCAGGCACGCAGGACACAGCGCCTGCCTCTAGTGGAAAACACGCGCTATAGTGAGCTCGGAGCTCAGCTGGCCAACAGATTGAATTCAAGAAAAATGTCTGTCTGGACTGCAGTGCATCCACTAAATCAGTTCAGTATAATCCACCAAAGGCAGCAGCTCACGCGGGGGCCGCCCGAGTCTTATATAATTACCTAATAAACTTTGATGACGACTTATTGATCTGAATAACTGCTTGACTTTTTAATTTTAAAATAGTGAAAAAGTTAGTTTGAACTCATGCCTCGTGAAAAATGTAGGCCAATTACCTGATTGAGCTTTTTAAAAAAAGTTAAAACCAATAAAAACGTATTTTTCCATTCTGATTTTTTTTTTTTTTGTAAGCACATTTTATTTACTTCATAATGTTTTACAGTCAGTTTTAGGTATTTTCTGTATTGATCAGCTTTTAGAAACCAGTTTGTTTACCTTCAGTCCAGTCTGATTAAAACACTGATGGAGTTATTAGGCTGCGTAAAGTTATATATTATCAAAATATATGGTTTGGCTTATATATTATGCGTTTTCCCACTGTTTAGTCATTACTTTAGAGAAGTGTATACAATTTGAGGCCCATTATTTTACCAGTGAAGTACAAAGATAGCAGCACGGTGTAACACATACGTTTACCACTGTGAACACTGAAGTGCTGTGATGGCCTCCTGTCTGTATACATGAGCGAGTTGCATAAGCTGAAGGTGAAGAAAAGGTCAGCAGACACTTTTCAGACTCTCTGCCCTCTCACAGACACTCACAGGCTCAAATATCTGCGAGTCCCACTTTGCAGTCAAAACTGAGTAACCTGCACTGCTTTCATGTGAAATAAAAGTGTAAGTATTAGCCAGGCACTGCTAATTAAATGCACTTGATTAACTGATAACCAGTAAGTGCGGGCAACTCTAAAAACGCAGAAGTTTTTGACAGTTTGCTGGTCTGGAGCATTCAGGTGTGTTTTAACACTACGCTGCTATCTTCCCAGGAGTGGACGCCCCAGCAAATTCACACCAAGGTCAGACCGTGCAATGCTCAGAGAAACGGTAAAAAACCCTAGAGCTAAATCTCACACTCTACAGACCTCAGTTAGTAGGTTAAATGTTAAAGTTCATGAAGATATGACTGAAAAAAGGCTGAACAAGGATGACTTTTTCGAGGGTTTGCGAGGAAAAATCGTCTTCTGTTTAAAAGAGTATGGTAGCACAGCTTAGGTTTTACAAAGCTGGATCTGAGCAAACAACAAGACGTCCTTTGGACAAATTAGCCTAAAATGGAGATATTTGCACATTAGCACAAACACTTCATATTAAAGGTCAAGCACTGTGGTGGAAGGGTGATGCCAGAGCACCTGGACACCTCATTGAGTCAATCATGAGCTCCTCTATAGATCACGTGAAGCCATCTGTTTGACAGCTAAAATTAGGTCAGAAAACAGGACAATAATCCAAAGTACAGCAGCAAATGGCTGAAAAAGAAAATAATCAAAGTGCTGCTGCAAAGTCCAGACCTCATTTTCATTAAAATGCTGTGGTAGGACTTTAAGACAGCTGTGCATATGCAAATATCTGCAAACCTCAATGAACAGAAGCAAAGAATGGGTGAAAATTCCCCCCAAACAATGTGAGAAACTGTCACAGAAAGCAATTATCTCAAGGTATTGCTGCTAAAGATGGTGTACTTACTTTTCACAGCACTGCACAGACTGTTTTTAAATGTTTCTAAATGTCAGGCTTAGTGGACATCACTGTTTTTTTTTTTTAATTTACTATTTGTTCAGTTTAAAATCATATTGCATTTTTATAAAATCAAATTCATGAACTGTTCTAAACGAGAATAAAGTTACAGGATTGTTTTCAGTCCAGTGTCTGATTTTTAAAAAAAAAAAATTTCATACAACATTAAGATGTTTTCGATTGTTTTATGTGTCTGAAGTTTCAAAGCAGGATGCTTAAAAACACTCAGAACAGTGGACCTTACCATAAATGCGATGTAATACACAGCACTACGCATTAGATGGCAGTGTCTCACCTTGACACCTGAAACGTGCAGTGCGTTGGGTTTCACGTCTCTCATTACTAAACACAATGTACAAAAGAAGGAGGAGCGAAGATTCGAGGAGATGAGGATCGTTTCTCCAGTCTTTTGATTGCTGTCTCAGATCAAATCATCTCCACATGCGGTTTTTAATCAGCAGCGTTTCTCTGCCAAATCAGTGGGCATGACTACAGCGGTCACGCACAGGCAACTTATCAGGTTCCTATTCACACCACAAACAAAGCGGGTAAATAAAGAATTGCTCTCAGAGACACATACTGGTTTGGAAAGACAGGACTGGGCTATGGAGAGTATTCAAAAACGTTAAAAATGGTTAAGATTGAAACCAGAATAAAAACAGAAAAAGAAAAAAAAATATGTGTATGAAAGGAAAGCAATGTTGGTTTATTTTTGATTATTTAGGGAATATTCTGGGAAACGCATTTTGTCGCTGGTTCACCTCCAGAATGTTAAACAGCTGCGTTTTATGGGAAGTCATGCGCTGGAACAAAGGACATATAACGTGTTGACAGTGGGTTTTAGGTGGATTTTGTTACAGACACAGCCAGGGTAGCTATTTCCCTCTGGAGCTTGTTAAACACAATTATTATTCTCATACATCTCATGCCGGATAAACATCAGGCTACAGCTAACAGCTGGTTGGCCTTTCAAAGGCAACAAGCCAGATAATCAGTCAGCCTGGCCACACAAACCAGTAAAGCCACACAGTGCACGTTTACGTTTTGGCTGGTATAAGTTTTAGAGGAGCCTTGCTTTGTTACATGTGATGCAGACAGTAATTAGCCTTTTAAACAACAGTTTCAGGTCATAAAGCCATTAATAAATTAACGGAGTATCTTTTCATGCTTCATCTTTCCACACAAACGAAGAAAGTTGGTGTATTTACGATCAGCTCAGTGCATTTAGGTATTTAGATGCTGTCAAGACCACTTGAAGAAGTTCAAACTGAGTTTCATTGTGAGGAAGAAAAATTATTTAAGTGATTTTAAATGTGGCATGGTTGTTGTCGGTGATGGTCCGAGTACTTCAGAAACTGCTGATCAACTGAAAATTTCCCACACGACCATCTGTAAGGTCTGAAAAATAGAAAAATATTTTTCTATTTCTCTGAGTGAAATTGTCTTGTCGATGTCAGAAGTCAGAGGAGGATGGCCCGACTGTGTTGAGCTGATGGGAAGGCAACAGAAACTCAGAAAACCATTACAACCAATGTATGCAGAAGAGCATCTCTGAATGTACAACACTTTTGAATCTTCAAGGACATGGGTGACAGCAGGAGAAGACCACACCAGAGCCACTCCTGTCAGCAAAAACAGAAACTGAGGCTACAATTTGCTTACCAAAACTGGACAGTAGAAGAATGGGAAAACAATGGCTGCTCTGATGAGTCTTGATTTCTGCTGTGACATTCCAAGTATGTTTTATTGTCATAAGCACAGTAAAAAAACATATTTTCCTGTAATATAAAATTCTTCCTTTGCTGTCCACAATAGATGCCAAACAGAAATAAATTCACATGTAAAACAGATGATAATTTAGAGACAATAAAAAAACCTCACAACTATAAATCAGCATGTATGAAATACAGTAGGTTATAAACTCCTGTCAAGTGTTTTAGAGTCTAATGGCAGCAGGGAAGAAAGAGTTCTTCAGTCTGGAGGTTTTCCATTTCACACTTCTATACCTCCGGCCTGAGGTTGAAAGTGTGAACAGTACGTGTTGGAGGTGGGTAGCCTCCAAGAGGATGGATGCGGGTATCCAGTGGACTCTCTGACAGTAGGCAGCCTTCACCCCTCTCAGGTGTTTGCAGTTAAAAAAATTGGCAAAAAATAGCCTGAAAGCTTGGATCCATCTGACCTTGTGGTGTAACTGGCTTAGGAGATATTTTCTTTGGGCCTCTTAGTACCAACAGAGCATGCTTAAACACCACAGCTTACCATCCATCCATCCATCCATCCATCCATCCATCCATCCATCCATCCATCCATCCATCTTGTTCCGCTTATCTGGGTCCGGGTCGTGGGGGCAGCCTACGCAGAGAAGCCCAGCCCCTCCCTCTCCTCGGTCACCTCCTCCAGCTTGTCCGGGGGAACACCAAGGCTTACCACAGCTTAGCAGAGAATTGTTAAATGATAGAATTGGCCAACTTATAATATTCAGGAGCTGGAATGGGCTCCAGCCCAATTGCGACCCTGATAAGGATGTGCAGAAAAGAATGGATGGATGGATAATATTCAGGCTTTACCCAGGCCAGAGCCGTACTCACTTTTTTATGTTAGGCTAACTGCCTCCCAGCTCTATCATCACATTTACTGTGCTGAAATAGGAGAGTATCAATCCTCCCTGCTAACACAAACAGATTTTAATGTACTGTATGTTTGATTAATTGCTTGATTAATCACACAGTCATGTCTAAATATACTCATTATCTCAGCTCTCATTTACTTGCACAGACTGTTTTACAAGAGCATGTAACGTGGGACAGATGTGGGGGCCCAGAGGCTGCAGCATGTGGCTTTTTCACATTCCTGTCACTGACCATGGCTGTAAACTCACGCAGGTTAAGAACAGCAGCAAATCTTCAGTTTGGCAGTTGCGGGACAGTTTTCCAGGGAAGTGACAGACTGGAGTGTGAGTGGAACGCTTTCTTTACTGCTTCAATGCCCAGTTAACTGAAGTAATTGGTCTGACTGTCAAGGAGGGGGGAGACTGTTTTCAAACAGGGTAACTGGGGGGAAATATGAGCAGCAAAGACACCCTGCCTTCACTCCTCCCTACCTTCAGCTGTAGCTCCCACGCAGAGACACAAGCAGAGGGAGAGGGTTCCTACATTAAAACAAGCAGCCCATTTCCCCTTTCCACATCTGTTTCTCATGCTGATGGCAGGATATAACCTGTAAAACAATAATGCTCGGTAATAGACACACTGAGGGGGAAGGTAATGGCTCTGAATTAGCAGATTCAGCTACTTGTCAGAGTTTTATCAACATGTGACCTCCTCCTTTAAAGGGTATGCTGTCATGGGAATTTAACAAGAGAAAGTAGGAGTGACTGATGGAGGTGGAGAAAGGGCAGTTGGACAGGAAGTTTGGAGAAAAAAAAGTAGTTTAAAAACTGAAAGGAAGATGCAGAAATACTTGGTAGATGAGCAGAGAAGACGGTTAGAAAAGGAAAGAATTTGTGGAAAAATAAGCACATATGAAGGTGTGTCTGCTGGCGGACCGAATTCAGCTCCTTCAGCTCCTGGTGGAAATAATCACAGTCAGAAAAGACTGAGATGATGTGGACAGCAGCTGTCCTCCTGCTGCTTTTGCCTTCGCTTCTTTCCTACGCAGTATGTACCGCAATGCATGTTATGAATGTTTTTAACTTGTCATCTGTCTTATTGATCAATATCACTCCTCTATCAGGAGTTACAGCAGGAAGCTATAAATTATGACTTGTGAGGGAGCTGATTTAAAGGTGTTAAAGTGCTTCAAGAAATGCCCGTATAATCACAGAGGTTTAGGGGTTAGCCACGAATTCTTGTTTTTTTTATTAGTTATACCATCTTTAAAATGATCATGTTATGAGTTTGTGTTTTAAATGAAAGAAAAAAAGTATTTTTAACAAAATATACGGGTAAAAGTATCTGTTTTGCATATATACCCACATATTGTAAGTAGATTTTTTAATTTATTTTGCTGATGCAATAATGTGTATACAGCACTTTTGCAGAGTTTGTCTTAGGTGGAGTTTAACTCCTTATTAGTGCCGAGCAATCTTTCCAAGTAAGTTCAGTCACGTGAAAAAGAAAGTTTTCAAAGGACTGTGCACAATTTCCATCCAAAATATGCTGTAGTGGAACAATAAAGTAAAGTACCTCAAAGCCGTAGTTTACTGTCGGTTATAAATCTTTTTTTGGTTTATTGGAGTTACTCTCAGCCAAGCGCGATATTTGACCTACAGCACTGCTGATCCCACGATGAAAGTCTTTTTTTTCCTTCAGTTGGTGGTGGAGAAGTTAAAACACAACAGCTAATCAGGTTAAAACACTTTAACAGAGTGTCTACTTCCTGACTCAGGGGACTGAAGAACATCCCCTGAGTCAGGAAGTAGACTACAAACTACATTTTCTGTAGTATGTTTGAAATAAGAAACCATGTGATATATAAAAGGGAGAAAACAAACACAACGCTGACATTATTCAGTCTCTAATGCGCCACAGGAGTCATACTTTCCAGGCTAGTCACATATAAGTGCTGACTTATAGATTGAACTCTCTCATTGTCCTTTTCTCCTGATTTCCAGGACAAAGAGAACAGAGGTAATATAAACCAATCAGAATTAGTCGATCGAGATTTCTCTGATGTTCCTGTCAAAGGTCAAAGACCTCTCGGTGAAGTCAAAGGTCAGGACTCATGCACCATCCCGTGTGACATCACTGTCAAGCTCCTGCGAGATGAGAAACAATCCATTTGTGGTAAAGCCTTTTCTGATTCATTGTGTTTGTTAGCTCCATCACCTTCATGTGTTGTTCAGTGTGTGTGCTTTTGTGTGCGTGTGTGTGTGTGTGTGTGTGTGTGTGTGTGTGTTCAGGTCAGCTGCAGCAGTCTTTGCTTGCGTTTGGACGCAGCAACAGAAAACTGATGAGGGATGTGAAGGAGGCGCAACAGAGAGCTCTGGACATCCTAAGCAGTCAGGTGACGAGGAATCTCTTTACATCTGTTAAAAGTGTTTGTGATCGTCAGACTGGCTGAATGTATTTACAGTGATGTCACATTTCCAGGTCACAGAGTTGATGACCAAAGTGCAGACGCTCAGCTTGGAAGTTCAGAGGAGCAACACTGAGATGTACTCCATGAAACCCGTACAATCTCATGGTAACACACACACAAACACATACTGTGGTGATTATGGAGCTTGAAAGACATAAATGCTAACTAGTGACATGGTGAATTATGAAAAGTACTGTACCTTTGGTAATTTAAGTTGTGAATCATTATTTAAGCTATTTAAGAAGCTACTGAAGCTCCTTCCCCTTTGCGTTTTTCTTCTAATAGGCTAGGTTTAAACAGTAGGTTCAAACCAGAGATCACCATATTAATGATTAATACCCTGTTTTAAACATCATATAGAGCCAAGAGCTGAGTTTAATGTGATCTGTGTTTATAACAGCTTATAAATAAAAGATAATGTGGATATAAACACTATGGCCTCCCTTTGAGGATATCTTTAAACCTGGTGCATAATTTGGTCCATTATTTAAAAATGAATTCACCAGTACATCAGTTTTAGAAACCGTTTTAAATAGAATCAACACAACAGCATTTTTCCAAAATCTGAGGTTCGTAAAAGTTTTTTTCTGACCCACGAAGCCACAACAGAAGGTATTTATACCTTTAGTACGTCAGAAATCTTCAAAATCAGCAAATATGAAGGCACATATTTTCTACTAGACATTAAACTGCACCACTAGCTTGTACAGCCTATCATAACTCAATAGTTTGTGCCTCATTTGAGTGACTAAACAGCTCTGACAGAGAAAAACAGAGAGAAAAACAGCTCTGACAAATATGTAATGATTGTTCGGCGAAGGGGGAGAATAAATTGATGTAATTTATGTTAAGCTCAGTGACTAATTAATACATGAAGTGCACATTCCTTCAAGTCATTAGTGGCTATAAATCAGAGAAGTTGCTTCACCATAAATTTGATTAAATTGCTCTCCTGGTGACTAAACAGAGTGTTTGTTGCATTGATTAGGACGAGACTGCAGCGACATCAAGGACAACCTCGTGTCAGTCGTCCCCAAGATCCCGAGTGGCATTTACATAGTCCACCCAGAGAACACTGACTCTTCATTTGAGGTACATGTATATAATTCATTCATTCACTCCGTCAGTGAGTTATCCACTCTTTGGCCGACACTCAAAGCAAAGCTTGTCCTGCAGGTTTTCTGTGAGATGGACTATATGGGAGGCGGATGGACGGTGATGCAGAGGAGGAGTGACGGTTTAACTGACTTCAAAAGATCCTGGGATGGCTATGTCGATGGCTTTGGACACCTTGCAGGTTGTACATTATCAAAGAGATCCTCTTTGAGGTTGAACTGTTAAAAATAACATTAGATGGTGGTAAGCTAGATGCTCAAAATATACTTTATAGTATCAGTTAAAGAATGTTTTGGGAACCACTGACCAACATAATGTTCACTATCTGCTGGACCTTTGTGGGATTCGTGGGTTTCCATTGTGAATGAATTCATTTGCCACAACAAACATAATTATCCATCACTTTAAGGCTTAATACAGCCTAAAGCGGTGCGTTACAGAGTATTGTACTTATGGAATTGACTTTCTTGTTGATCCAGTCTAAAGCAGCCATTGGAGGAACCGCAGTCTAGGAGGAACTTTCATTTTTTATCAGTGGTTTTTGCTTGAGCAGCACATAAAGTTTTGCTGGCATAAAAACTAACACAGCGGAAATGTTAGCAAAGCAGGAAGAGGATAAGTTTTAATAGGCTGCAGCTGTATATATAGGACTATGGGTGTATGGACGCCAGGTTAGCAGCCTAGCGTTTTGCTTCTGTTCCCAGTATTTATACTAAGGTTAGCTAGCCATCTCCTAGTGAGGTATCATAGCATTTCCTAAAAGTTGTCACACTGTCTCATTTTTATCAATCTACACATGTTGAGAACTATACCTTTCACTTCACCACTAAATCTCTCGTCTTGTGTTTAGGAGAACACTGGTTGGGCCTGAGGAAGGTGTTTCACATAGTAAACCAGAAGGATACTCGATTCCAGCTTCACATTGCTCTAGTCTCCCATGATGATGTCACCTCTTATGCATCGTATGATGACTTCCGCCTTGACAGCGAAACGCAGTTCTTCAGCATACACCTGGGCAGATACGCAGGTAGTGCAGGTATGGCTTAATAAGTTAAACTTCACAAAACAAATGTTATTTTTTTAAAAATTGCTAAAGTGCAAATTAAAACACACAGCGACAGCTTCTCTTGGTTATTTTGTGTCTCCTGCATGTCTGCATGGATTTCTGCGTGCTCTGGTGCAGGTGATGCATTTCGAGGCTACGACCAGGAACAGAACCAAGACACGGCACCGTTCAGCGCCTCAGATGTCGACAACGATGGCTGCAACCCTTTCTGCTCCATTGGCAATTGCACGGTGGAGAGCTGCAGCATTCACCACAACCACACGGGGTGGTGGTTCAATCAGTGCGGTCTGGCAAATCTCAACGGCTCTCCCGAAGACACAGAGCGAAACCAGGGGCAGAGGACGCACATCGTGTGGGACACCTGGAGACACAACGGAGTCCCCTACACCATCAAATCTGTCACCATGAAGATCAGGAGGATTGCAACCAATAATTGAGAGATGATGGGAAGAAATGCATCATTGCAATGCATGACTGAAAGCTTCATTAAAACAGAATATAGTTCTTCTGGATTCCCATTTTCACCGTGACCAACATAAAATAAAATAAAATCAGCCAATTACTTATGGTGCTCTTCTTCTTCTTTTACACTAATTGCAAAATCTGCTGCATTCCTGTCAGTTTCAACTGATCTTGGTTCAGCTAACATACACACCAAGGTAAGGGAAGAGAACTTAAACTGATCCAGTCCAGTAGGTGGTGCTGTGAATCTCAGCAAAGTGTACCGATTGAGACCTACATCACAGGCAGATTATTTGTATGTGCCCAGATTATTTCTGTCACTATAGCAGCAGAAATATTCCACAACCATGAAATCCAAGATGTAATTAAAATGAAATATCCTTGTATATAAATCTAACCAGTTGCTGTGCAATTAGTGAGACTTAAAAAGTCAGTAGTCTGATTAGAAAAAAAGAAAAACCCTGCAAAGGTCTTTGATCAAAGAGAAACTAAATGCGACCTCCCCAAATAAATACGTTAGCAAGCCAGAGGGCCTCTGTTGCTTCGGACACCCAGAGTGCCCTCCCTGCTCCACAATCAAATCACTGGATTAGAGAGAAAAGGTTACCGAGGCTACAGCTGAAAACTGGGGCTTCTTCTTCCCCGAGGTCACATTCACACTGAAGTGTGAAACTGAATCAGCCCCCTGATTCATCTCAATGTGACCACCGTGTTGAATCAGTCTGCAGAAACCTCGTGGTTTCACCCCTTCAGGTGCATCACATGATAGTTGATTAAAAGCAATCAAGTTTGGCAATCCTGTAAGAGAGTAACGAACAACAGTAGCTCATACCTGCCTCAAGGTCGTGGTGTTAAAGACTTCCTGTTTCAGTAAATCTTTTACCAAATCATGATTCAATCAGGAAAGTTTCATGTACATCAGAACTTTTGAGTGCTCCAAGAATCAGACGCCATCATTATTGTTTCTCCAGATGAGCACTAGACACACTTTGCAGCTGTAATGAAAACCGCAGCCTCTTGAGCACGCTGGCAGGACCTCAGACTGTTTAGTTTAGCCAGAAACACAGAAACTGGTGTATTCTAATCTCGCAGGTGTCCAATAAACCAGCCGTGATACTGATTTCTTATTATTCACACATTAGAGAAAGAAAACACAGAATAAAAAACAAACTCATGAGAGTCTGGAGTGTGTCTAAGTTTTATCTGTTACATAAAAAGTAAGAAAGAAGAAGTAAAGAAGAGGGAGAAAATGGTGGGATTGGGTGAGGGAAGGAGCTGCAGGTTCAGGTTGGTTTATTAGACAAAGAACAGATGCACAGGCTGCAGAACAGCTGCTTCCACACAGGAAACAATTTGGTCCGGGCCTTTGTGTGCGTGTGTGTTTTTCTTGTTCTTCCTCCCCTCCTTCGTCAGAGTTCAGCCCAACAAAACATGAACTATGAGAGAAATATCTTGAACTCAGGTGGCTTCATCATTCCAAGAGACGTCTTTAAAGTATACGCCTTCGGTAACTCTATTCCAGTCAGCTGTAGCATTGTGGGGCTTACATGTACGGTGTCCTGTTGGTGCCAAAGTTTATCTGTGTGTGTGATATGTGTGTGTTTGTGCTTGTGTGTTTTAGCGTCAGTGATTCAGGTGATAACACTGAAGGAGCACTGAAGGAGCGCCGGCTCTATGTGTGGTCTGGTATGCGTACATATCACCACAATTAATCAATACGCACACCCACACATGAGGAGGACACACAAAGGACTGTCCAGGTACTTGTCCACTCAGTGCACCTCAGTAAGAGTGTGTATGTTTAGGCTGACAGTGTTTACATCCAGATCTCAGGTCTGTTCTGTTCAGACGAGCAAATCTTAACAAAAACCCACAATGGTGACATTTGTCAGACTTTACCCCCATTGCCCCGACTATTCTCCCAGTGAAATGTGACGCCCCTATGCCACGACACATCCAAACTGGCTAATCTTCAGCAATCAGGCCCTTAAAAGGCAATTCTCGCTGCCACAATTGTGCATTGGAGATCCTGCTTTATCAGGCTGATTTCACGCTGAGACTTTTTACAGAATGTAAAGGGGTTTTTCATGTGAAATTCAGCTTGAAAGCAGACAAAAAGTGCTCTCAGCTGACATAAGAAGCAACAAAATAAATAAAAAAATAAAAAAATAATGGGACAATAAAGCAGAAGATGATCACAATATTGCTGCAAAGAGCTACTAAAAGCTGGACAGTTGTAAACACATGAACACATGTGATTGGGTACAGAGTTTTCCCACACTGGACCAGGATCAGCTGAGAGTGGGAGCACACAGGAAGCAAAGTCTACAGGGAATTTAAACCCTGAGGAATCTCATCTGCTGTTCATCAGCCATCAGTCACTTCTGCACGCATGTACACACACACTAAAAATCTCAACACGTACTCTAAACAATGCAGTTTAAAATAGCATCTTGCAAGTCAAAAATGACAACTATTGGTAAGACACTATATCATGAGAAAATTTCATTTCTTTACTCCTATTATTTTTTTTTAAACAAATCAGCCTTTATTGCCACAACTAATACTGAGTAATATCAAAGAAAGAGATGAAGGACTTGGTGGGAATTGGTGAAACAGCCGAGACAAATATGACCCTACATCAGTAGTAACTCTGAGCCTGTTCAGTCGCAACCCTGAGCTTCCTCCCACATCTGTAAAGTTCAATGCGTCACGTAAGGAAAAGTGTAGTGGGACCCAGAAGGATGCATTCTTTCTCAAGAACACAGAAAAAAACAGAGGGGGAGGGCGACAGAGAGACGGAGAGAGAGAGACATGCCATAGGCACTTGATTAGTCTTTCACATGAAACGGGAGCAGAGCCTCTGCTGTCGATCACCTCCAGGATGAACCACAGACCGCTTGCAGTTCATCGTGCCAGCGGGACTGCAGGTTACAGCGACAGCCCCAGAGCCAGGAGCCGTGATAACCTGCTCATGTACGATGATTTTGGAGAGGAAACGTGTTGCTCCGGACGATGCCTTGGGTAAGTCTGCCAGAGGTGTAGCAGGCATATATGCTCATCCTCTGCATCTTTCTGTTAAAATCATGGATAAGACTCACAGGTTTTAAAAAGTTTGAAGGAGAAGATAAAAAGTATTTGGACGCCTGATGGTAATTTTCACTAAATATTGCACAATGTTCTTCAGTTTGCATTCTTTAACTTGCCACCTGTTTTAGCCAGCAAAACAGCCACAGGTGCTCTTTGGGTTTTACTCTAGGTCAGCGCTCTGGGATGGAGGGAGAGTGTACTTGAGTGTATTTGAGAGTGTACTTCAGAGCCCATGATCCATTAGTAAATGTAATTTAACTTATAAGTAATATAATTAATGTAAACCATTTTTTTGCATTTCCAGCCTCATTGTTTACATTAGCCTCAGTGCTCAGTGCTACAGGATTTCTCAACCTCTTCTTATGCCCCTCGTCACATACTGATGCCTGCTTGGGAATCCTTTTGGTCCTTTTGATGCACTGAATACTTCGTTTTTATGTGCAAGCCGTGTAAGCCATCATGGCATAAACAAACCTCATATGATGTAGCAGAACAGAATGTGTTGTAATGCATCTTAAACAATATTAAGAAAGAAATACAGAACCAGGAAAATGTTGTAACTTGATAATATTTCATCTGTTCTCCAGGTAAAAGTTAACTTAAATCTACTAATTGCAGATTATGGGAGGCAAGTATATTAATGAGGTTAACTGTGATTCAGTGCTCTCTCACGGGTGTGTGGGTCTCTCTCTCATTGTGTGGCTAGCACACCTGCACCGTTCTGGTGGAAAGAGAGGATCAAGACTAAGGAACAGTCAGGGACAGTTGCTGCCACCTTTTATTATGCCACAAATTAACTACAGTGTGTGTAAATTCATGTGTGGACCATACATCGAGTGTTTTTTATGTTTCTGGCAGCCACAGTAACTCTGAGAGACAGCTTATGGCTCGTCTCACTGCTGCTAAACGACGCCAGGCTCTCCGTGGACCTGCCTACATGTTCTCAGCTCCCTCAGTCAGCCTGTCAGAGGTTGAGCAGCGTTTCCTGGAAGCAGCTGAATACGGGAACATACCAGAGGTGCGGCGTATGCTGCTGCATGTACCCAACTTGAATGTCAACGCTGTTGACTACATGGGCCAAAATGCACTGCAGCTGGCAGTGGCCAACGAACATCTGGAGGTGACGGAGCTGCTGCTGGGGAGGGCAGACTTGGCCAGAGTGGGCGACGCTCTCCTTTTAGCCATCAGTAAGACCTGATTATTTGCGTATGGCCAAAAACACATAATATGGCTAAATCTCTATATCACTCAAAAGTTCCAAAGATGTCAGACACAACACATTGCTTGACTGGATGGAACCACAGTTATGTAACAGTTTATCTGTTAATCTGTATCCTTACATAGCTGTGTCTCTTTATGGGTCTAGTGACATTGCTTAATAATAATGATTAATTTAAGTGCCTCAGTTCTGTTAACCCCTCTGTACCACAGTCTCTGAGTCAAGTTTCTCATACATCCTGCAGCCACTCAGCCGCCTGCAAAAATTGCATTGGCATTTTTCTGCTCAAACGGGCCAGACTTGGACAATTTCTGGTGAAATACTTTGTGTTTAGTTTGAGGAGATTGTTGATGACTACGTTTTTACATTTTACTTATTTCTTAGTATTTCGCTAGGACAATCAAATGTAGTGTATGAAGCAAAAGGAGTGCAATTCTAACAAACTTTAAAATCAATATTTGGCATCACCACCTTTATTCTTCAACATAGTTTCAGCTCTTGTAGCTTCATTCTCTGGTCTGTTGAAGGAAATTCAAAGCTCTACTTTGGATGTTGGCTGCCTTCTGTTCTCTGTCAAGATCTCACACTGCTTCAATAATGCTGAGGTCCGAGCTCTGGGCAGGCCAGTCCATCACTGATAGTATGCAAGTGTATGTTTTTCTATAAAGGTATGACTGGCAGTGTGTTTGGGATGACTGTCATGCTGAATAATGAAGCCACTGACAATCAGATGCTTTTCAGATGGTATTGCATGATGGATCAAAATCTGAGTTTACTTTACTTTACTGTGTTCATAATTTCATCGGTTTGACGAGATCCTCAACACCACTGTCTATGATGCCTGAAACCTTTAAAGACTCTCCACCAGTTGTACTTACTGTTGTACGTCTCTGCTGACCTTCTTCATACATAATGATGATGATTTGAACCAAAATGTTCATATTTGGATTCATTGCTCAATATGACCTGTTGCCACAGATTTTCAGTCCACTTATTGGGAAATTTGGCAAACCTTACTTTTCCCCTGTTTTCCTTCTTTAAGAAGGTCTTCTTGATGGTCACCCTTCCAATGAGACCATTTCTGATGAGGCTTCAGTGAACAGTAAATGGATCAGCTGAAGGCTCAGAGATCTCTCAGGTCTGGACTGAAAATGAGGGGAAAAGAAGCCAATGCCTAAAGAAAAACCTTCGTAAGACCCTAAGAAATCCTGGAGAACTACTGCCCAAGACCACTAAACTTTGGCTTTTGCAAAATCCTGTCTAGCTAAGTTGCTAACATGCTAATTTAGCACGAGTACAAAAGACTAGACATTTAGCCTCTTCTGTTAGCAGTTACAAGATTTACAAGATTGACATTTAAAAAAAAGACAATATTAAAGGTTGGTTCCATTGTTCAGGAAAGCTGAGCATGTATGTTTTTTTTCTTTAGTAAGTAATCATTTAAAAAAATAAACAAACAGGAAATTTAGATTCCAAAAACTGTGACCGACCTGAGTAGATAGCCTACCTACATCAGGGGTTCTCCAAGGGTGACCTGTGGGATAACGGCAGTCCTTATCAAAATATATTATGCACTGCACGCATCGCAAGGAAAATATACATTTAATTTCTCCACAGTTTATGTTTTATAGTAGCAAAATATGAGTCCAAAGGACCATTTTCTTTCAAGTTGAGCTACTCTGTTTGAGCCATTATGGCATGCTAACAAATGATTAGGAAATTTACCAACTACTTGGTTAACCACTACATGGTTAAAAATACTTTAAACCAGCCCAAATACTGCAATAATGATCACAAACTCCAGCAAACTACCAAATACTATGTGAGCTAAGATTTTGGAGTTATCCTTAAGATTCAGCAAGTTTAGCAACAGCAGTGTAAATGGAAGTTGTACCACCAACAAGTTTGCTCCGTGTTTGTTTTAGGTAAAGGTTATGTTCGCATCACAGAGACTTTGCTGGGCCACCCTTCATTTAGAGATGCCCGCCGTCTATCGGCAAGCCCCGTTCAGGCAGACATGTTGGATGACTTCTATGCTTATGATGAGGACGGGACAAGGTATGTGTGAGGAAGAAGTGTTTCATTACTTAAATTTGTATATTTGTTTTAGGTAATAGCGGACACTTTATTAGGCACATTTGCACTTTAGGAAAACATTTGGAACACGCATACAGATGAGACTTTTTTAGATATGTATTGAGTATTAAACACCTCAATGGTTTGTGTGATTCTGTCTTTCAGACACTTGAGCAGCTACTCAGTTTATGATGGGCAGACGCTGTAAGATAAAGAGACAGTATTAGCCACAAATGTAACTGATTATCGTGTGGTTAAGAGAAGTGTAGGTAGTGTATTTATGTAATAATTATGAACATGGGTGCTCTTTATTTTGCTATTGCTGCTTCATAAAGCTGTTGTGTGAAGTTTGCAAATTAAAGCTTCAATAAATAAAATAGCAAAACTTGTGTTTTATAAAAACAAGTTCCTGACATGCAGATCTCTCCTTAATATTTGGTTTCAAGGCTCATTTTTGCTTTCATCATGCAGCTGCATGCAGCTTTTTTTTCACTGGCAACTAAGTTTGTTGCATTAAAGAAACTAAGTTTAGAAGTCTTGGCAGATGGATTTAGCAGCAAATCATTTTCCTATTTACAGTCTTTGTGCTAAGCTAAGATAGTTCTGGCAGGAGCTTCATATGTGCTGATGGGAGATATTATATCTAATCTATCTCTGAACAAGAAAGCAGTTAAATATGTTCCACAGCTGTCATAGTCTCATATGAGTCAACAACAAGAAGCTAACATTAGGGGGGTAGTGAGGTATAAATGGAAATGTTCATGTGCTTGGTGACGCAATGTAACTATGTTGGATGCACTGACTGCTCCAGCTGCTGCTATTTCTTTGCTTTTTTTCAGTTAATTTGCAGAAAAGTTCAAATTCATAACATTCATAAAAATGTTGAAACTTAAACCTCGTTTGCAGAAAACAAGCTCAGGCGAATGCTGATACTGCGTACTGTCTGCATGTTTCTGTGTGTGTAAATTCCTGCAGGTTTTCTCATGACGTGACTCCAGTGATACTGGCTGCGCACTGTCAGGAATATGAAATTGTTTACACCCTGCTAAGTAAAGGGGCTCGCATCGATCCGCCTCATGACTACTTCTGTGGCTGTGACTCGTGCAACTACCAGCAGCAGTTTGACTCCTTCAGCCACTCCCGATCGAGGATCAATGCCTACAGAGGACTCGCCAGTCCTGCTTACCTCTCCTTGTCTAATGAGGATCCAGTGCTGGCAGCACTGGAGCTCAGCAATGAACTGGCCATGCTGGCTAATATTGAGAAAGAATTTAAGGTACAAATACAAGGACAAGAACAAAAATTCAAACACAAGTCCGGCAGAAGTAATGTGCACTGTCTGTTATCACTGCTGTACACATACCCTAAAAAAAGATACCCATGAACACTTTATGAGCCTAAGAGAAGAACAGACGAGGGTCTAGATCCCGTGGTCACTCTTCAGATTTTTGGTTTGACACATAAACAACAGCTGTAATTATTGCTGGGCTCAGAGTACCAAAGTATGCTGTGGGTACTGTATAATAAATAAACAACAGGCTGGCTGAGCAGAGATGTCCAAATACAGCTCACACATTTTTTTCTTGATGTTCATGCTGTGAAAAGTATTTGCCCCATTCCCGATTTCTTATTCGTTTCCATATTTGTCACACTTGGAAGAACACAAAGGCTTGTCTCATAATTGCCAAGACTTTTGGGAAATATTCTGTGGGCTGATGAGACAAAAGTTGAACGTTTTAGAAGCTTTGTATCCTGTTACATGTGGCATAAAACTAGCAAAGCATTCCATAACGAGAACATGACAACAGTCAAACACGGTGGTGGTGATGTAGTGTGATGGTCGGAGGCTGCTTTGCTGCTTCAAGACCCGGATGACTTGCTGCTGACTTGATATATTCATGAATTCTGCTCTCTAACAGGAAATCCTGAAGGAGAATGTCCGTTCATTCCCTGAAGCTCAAGAGCACTCAGGTTACGCAGCAATGACATGGAGTGGCCTAGTCAAAGTCTGGTCTTAAAATAGACTGAGATGCTTTGACATCACCGTAAACAGACTGTTCAGGCTCAAACACCCTCCAATGTGGCTGAATGAAAACAATGCTGCAAGGAAGAGTAGGCGAAAAAATCCTCCACAGCGTTGTGAAAGACTCACTGTCAGCTTTCAGAAATGCATGATTGCTGTTTTTGCTGCTAGAAATAGAACAAACAGTTATTAGGTTTAGGGGCAAGTGTGGATAGCTTTTTGCTCTCAATAAATGAAAACATCATTTAAAAACTGCCTTTTTGCATTTACTTGCATCTTACTAGCATCTTACCAAATCATTTCAAATGTTTAACTCCTGATGTACGTTTCCTCCGTCATGTTTCTAGAATGACTACTCCCGCCTGTCGAGCCAGTGCAAGGACTACGTGGTGGGCCTTCTGGACCTGTGTCGCAGCACGGAGGAAGTTGAGGCCATACTGAATGGAGAAACTGACTCGGACGATAGCTATGATGTACCAGGTCGCCCCTCCCTCACACGGCTCAAATTAGCCATCAAATACGAGCTCAAAAAGGTCAGTGTGTTCTCAAACAGGCAATGACACAGCGGCAGGATGAAACATGGGTTTTCTGAGCAAGTACGAAGTATTGCAAACATTTATCTGTGCCATGGGAGCAGTATAACCCATTTAGATTGATATCCCACTAAAACTGTCATCTGTTCCAGTTGTGGATCCTGCTTGAGCATACGGCATAGAGCCAAACTGATATGTTGGGCGATAACAGCTATTTGTCAGCCAATTATCAGTATTGGCAAATAATTTCCATTTTTAGGTTGATAAATGAAAACTAAAGAAGAGAACGTAGAAACATCGCTCAACTGTGTTGCGAAGGTTATTACATAATTTTTCCACTAGAAGGCGCTCTGCAGCTCCTGTGTTGGAAAAGTGTTCAGAACGACCAGCTGATCTGAGCAGAGTTGGGCAGAGTGTAAACGAGTAATGTGACAATAAAACAAGTTTATTTTCAAACTGCTTTGTTATACTATCTTAGTAAAAAGTAACTACACATAACAAATGTTTGGGAATTTTTTTTTCTAGTGTGCCTGAAAGAAAAAAAAAAAATCGGCCAATATATCAGATTTTTAAATCACCAAATATCAGTGATGGTGTCCGTCTCAAAAATCCTATATGAGTTGGACTGTCAGTAACATTACTGCATGAAGGTAACAAACTTTTAAAATCAGACAAATATCCAAGAGTGAGAAAAACAACAACAACAACAACAGCTATGGATGCTGGGAAACAATACCTAATTTTAAGATCAGTTAAAAAAATAGAAATGAAAAATGGAATTTATAGTGTGAAACATCAAAATGCTGTTGTCAAGTGTTTTTAATATAAAGATATTTGTAGCACTTAGTCACGTTGAGCTGAGTCTGAACTCATCTGTCTTCATTTCTAATTGCAGCTGTCTGATGTAATCGTTTTAGAAGCCAATTTGTGTTGTTTAAATGATTAATCAGTTTGTAAAATGCCATAAAATTACTCTTCATAAATCAATTAATTGTTCAGATCAATAAAAACAAAAACAAATCTGCTCTTGTTTCAGCTCTCAGATGTAATGGATTGCTGCTTTTCTCGGTTTCAAATAAATAAAAATAGAATCACACTTTAAGGATTCTACCTTAAGCTTCCAGTAGCCTTTATTTTCCTGTTTCCTTCTCCTTAACTCTTCTGTCCTACTTCTTTCATCTGTGCCTTTCAGTTTGTGGCTCATCCTAACTGCCAGCAGCAGCTGCTGAGTATCTGGTATGAGAACCTGCCTGGCCTGAGACAACAAACCACTGCGATCAAACTGCTGGTGGTGCTGGCGGTGGCTATAGGACTGCCTGGACTGGCTGTGGCTTACTGGATTGCCCCATGCAGCAGAGTATGTAATATTTACATCCATAAAGATCATTCACAGTACAAGCTTTCCTCTCACCCTTCCGTTATTCCATCTCTCATTCTCAGGTGGGAAAAGTGATGCGTAGCCCCTTCATGAAGTTTGTGGCTCATGCCTCATCCTTCACAATTTTCCTGGGTCTTCTCATCCTGAATGCTGCTGACCGCTTTGCAGGCACCACCCTGCTGCCAAACATGACACACCATCAGCTCCCGGGCAGCTCTGACCCTCTGCTGCTCTACCGCATGACTACAACACCCTTCACTTGGATGGAGATCCTTATCATCTCATGGGTCATGGGTGAGCATAAGATGATGATAGATAATAAAAAAGCAAACAATTAAAAAAAACAAATAAACATCTACCGAATCATGTAATTTGTGTTCTTGTGCTCCTGCTGCAGGTATGATTTGGGCGGAGGTAAAGGAGATCTGGAGTCAAGGACCAGGGGAGTACCTGGTTGAGCCATGGAACTTCTTGGATTTTGGGATGCTCGCCATCTTTCTGGCTTCCTTTAGCTGCCGCTTCTCTGCGCTGAGACACGCTAACTTAGCACAGACCTCTGTGTACGCGAACTACACCACGTTGATTAATGTCAAACTGCCTTCGGACATACACTACTTCACTATGGGTGAGCAGTTTCACATTTTCACACATCACATGAACTAATTCAAATACCATGATGTGCTTGATTTATACAGCAGCAAATCACTTGAAAAGAACCCTCAACAACCAGACAACCCCCTATAAACAAGTACTTGTGACAGTGGGAAGTAAAGACTCCTTTTTAACAGGAAGAAACCTCTTGCAGGGAGGGGTAGCCATGCGCCATGACCGATTGGGGGTGAGGGGCGAGTCTTTACAGGAAAATCTGTGTTATAGTAGAGCCTTTACTTTACAATATGAAGTGCCTTGAAGTGACTGTTTTTGTAATTTGGCACTATATACATAAAATTGAATTGAAACAGAACAAAAGACACATGTTTCTTTCCTGCTGGGGGACACTGCCATGAGGTGATGCGATTGGTTAGCAACAACTTTTACGCAGGTTGCAAGCAACATCTGCAGAAATGCCAGAACCCAAGGTTTCAGAGCTGAAGATTGATTTATAAGTAAAAGATTCACTTCACATGTTCATGGCTTTACTGTTGTGTCTGTTGTAGCTGTCAGTCTCTAGATGTAAAAAGTAAAAAGTATCACTGTCGCCCTAGATTTTCCTGTGTTTATTGGCAAATTAACTTTTGTTTTTTCCTTCTCTTTAAAGAGAACAAGATGAAATTCAGCAGCGTGGCTAACACATCCTTTGTTAAATAGCATTTTTGGTGCCCATATTGTGGTCATTTATCAAAATATCCTCTTCAGTCTGCCTTAAAATAATAATTGCAAGCTTTAATCAAAGGTGATTTTCTGACTTACGCTTGTGCTTTTTTGTAGCTCGTATCCACTGGTTGCCGTCAGATCCCCAGTTGGTGTCAGAGGGCCTGTACGCGGTCGCAGTGGTGCTGAGCTTCTCTCGGATTGCTTATATCCTCCCAGCCAATGAAAGCTTCGGTCCCCTGCAAATCTCTTTGGGAAGGACAGTAAAGGACATTTTTAAGTTCATGGTCATTTTCATCTTGGTCTTTCTGGCGTTCATGATCGGCATGTTCAACCTGTACTCTTACTACCGGGGTGCAAAACAAAATGATGCCTTCACAACGTAAGTCAATACCAGTGAACATCTGAATTTGTTTATCTATTTATTTCTTTTTTTCATCAACTTGCACAGACGAATTCATCATGAATCTTGATTCAATTCTTGATCAACAATGGATTACCAATCCAAACCAAGGATATCACCACAAGGGTTCACAGATATTTTATATCCTGATCCTTTCTAACTATTCTTATCCAAGATCTGAGAGCTGTTTGTTTGGTAGACCCACTCATTCTGTGGTTATTACAGTTAAAAGAAGCCCCAACATTTTTGTGGCTTGTCACCATTTAAAACTAAGCCCTTGGGACCCTTATCACTGGTTGTGGTTATAGTGTGGACAAAACTTATCATCAGTGCACCCAGGGGGGATTTGATCTCCCCACAGCTGAAGAAGTTTTGAGTCCAAAAAAAGTTAAAATATCTTGGATTTCAAAACAAAGAGCAAAATTATGTGGCAGTAATGAAAAGAATCTTGCATTTATCTTGGGACCCATTAGCACAAATAGTTACAGCTAAGCTTTTACACAGTCATAATAGAGTATTATAAAAATATGACATGTTGCCTCAGAATCAGATACATTGTGCCTGGAAGTTGATTTTCAAATAAATTCATGCTAAACTTGTATGTTTGTGCAATAATGTCAGCACTATTCTGAATTATTCTGTAATTCTAACTCCAAAAAATATTTTGTCCTTCTGTTGATTTACTAAAAGAGTATCTCTGACGTTGATGGTGTACAGCTGGTTTAAATTCAAAAATAACTTCCCTCTCTTCTCCCTCTGTCCCTTTATTTGTCTGTGCGTCTGTCCAGCCTGGAGGAGAGCTTCAAGACATTGTTCTGGGCTATATTTGGACTGTCTGAGGTCAGATCCGTAGTGGTCAACAACGAACACAAATTCATCGAGAACACCGGTTACGTCCTGTACGGAGTTTACAATGTTACCATGGTGATAGTGCTGCTCAACATGCTCATTGCCATGATTAATAGTTCCTTCCAGGAGATTGAGGTAGGTCATTAAGACGGTAAATCATTCTGTGCCCCAGATGCATGCTTGAAAATATGAAGCATCGGCTGAAAAAGCAGCCCCACATGTAGCGCATGTTGAACTGGTACTTATATAGCACTAACTCTAACAAAGATTCACTACAAGGTTCGTTCAACCAAGCACACATTCATAAGGAGAAATAATGTCATTTACAATAAGGTATAAAGGGAAGCAAACTACTTTCATTTATTTGTGTCACAGAAAGTGAATACAACTGAATTAAATTAGGGCCTTTTCCTTTACCCAGCAAACATGCCTCTATAGACCCACCTGTGGGTAAAGTGTCCTGCTGTGTGGACTTGGTAAACCCCCACTTATCCCATGTGAGCCCCAATTAGGTGAGCCCACACAGGGCTGACAGCAGTGTTGTCCTTGGAGTCTCTATAAGAGTTTTCTGTAAGCCCGGTGTGGGTTGCCCACAGAAAACCTACGTGAGCCCCATGTAGGCTAGCCCATGTGGGGCCTATAGCAGTTTTACCACTTTGCCCTCCCAAGAAGTAATTCTGTGGGTTCCCCACAGTGGATGCATCTAATGTAGGGCCCATAGTCATTTTTTCCTTTTGGATTCCTGTGAGGATTTTCATATAGTGGGCTTACCCATAGAAAACCCTCACTAAAACATCTATGGGTTAGCCCATTTAGGCCCCACATTAGTTTTACCCCCTGGGCTAACCCATGAGGGTTTTCTGTGGGTAACCCATAGTGAATTTGCCCTGCTCACTGCTCACTGGGTCCACACTTCACCCATACCTACCGACTGTGTGTCCATGCGGGTATGTTTGCTGACACATTGTTTATAAAAAGGCGAGCCCATATGGGGAAATGTGATTATTGTGTAGAAGACGAAACTGTTGAACATATTTTATTACTCTGTCAGAGGTAGTATTAACCTGAGTTAGGATTTGAGTTTTTCTTCTTTCTTTTCTTTGAGGGCAAGTGGCTCCATAGTAATTTACATGTTTGCTTAACAAGCAAGAGATCCTTGGTTTTAACTTTGGGAGGAGACATAAATCCCTTTGGAGTTGTGTGAGGAAGGGCATCTGTTGTTAGAATCTGCTATGTCAATATGTGGAGACCCCTTGTGAATAAGGGAGTGGCTGGTCCACACTTCATACCAACTGGTGGTTGTAATGCACCACAGGCTTTTCCCCCCTCTGTCCTGTCAAACATGTATATTTCCTTCCCTGATACATTTCCCCATTTTCCTCATGATTTAATTTTTTTTTTAGGATGATGCTGACGTCGAGTGGAAGTTTGCTCGTGCAAAACTTTGGTTCTCCTACTTTGAGGAGGGAAGGACCCTCCCTGTGCCCTTCAACCTAGTCCCCAGCCCAAAATCTATGCTCGGACTGGCCACAGGCATCAAGTCCTTTCTCCTGCAGTTAGCTGATGGACACAGCAAGGAGAAAAATGAGACACAACTCAACCAGGTACCACACAGTATGGCGATTAATTCCCTAATATATCCAATATTTATCCTTTCGCAGCTTGAAAGGTAACATGATAGTTCAGCATTAGTGGAAGAGCCTTAGCACCTCCCAGTGGTATTACTGCCACACCACAGACTGCACCTCACGCCCTCGTTTTGTCCCAACAAGTTTAACCTGAGAAATGTCACAATTCTGTTCAGCTAATTTGAGCTCAATATTCCAGCTTGGAGTAAGCAAAAACTCAGCATATGGTGCTTCTACCAGCCGAACCAGATATCAGGTATGTGTTTGTGTATTTCACGATGTTTTAAACAGAATTTTATTACTTGTTTTAATGTGTTATTTTTGCACAGAACATTTTGTTCATAATTCAAACCCCTTTTCCTTTACTGGTTGCAGAAGATCATGAAGCGGCTAATAAAGCGGTACATCATCAAAGCGCAAGCAGACAGAGAGAGCGATGACATCACTGAAGGTAAAATAATAAAGAGCACCATTTGTCCTCCCATGTTGGCATCAACATTTTCTTTGATAGCTTTGCATCTATTTTTTTTAAATCCAGGAGAGCTGAAAGAAATCAAGCAGGACATTTCCAGTTTGCGATATGAGCTGCTAGAGGAAAAAGCCCAAAACCTGGAGACGCTCGATGGGCTGCTGAAGAGGCTGGGAGAGATCAGCACGCCTTCATCGTAGCAATGTCTGTCATAAGTGAAGAGCGCAAAGATTAAGTGCCTATTCACTGTCAAAAGATGCTGTATACATAGTGACACAACATTACTAACGATAAATGACAATGCACGTATGTGAATATAAACATTAAATATAAAAGGTCAAATGTATGTGACCGACAGTGTGATTTTTTTGTAAAGTACAGACTCAATTTAAATATTCTATACTTATCTGCACGCACACGCACACGCACACACACACACACACACACACACAGAGTACTGTCCAAAACTCACTACCCATCAGTTCTTCATATTTTGTTTTCGGGTGGTCAGACCTTTTTAAGGTGGTCTTAATCAATAGTTCTCCAGCTTTCTGAAGCTCTTTCAAAGTTTTTCATTGGACATTGGCTGGTTTTCACTAATTTTTCAGTCCAGTCCTTGTACTTGACCATTTTCAGAGCAATGTTTTTTGTTTGTTATGCCATTCAACCCTGATCTATGAGTTATAAATCTAATTCAACATAGCAAAGAATCAATTTAAATTGTACATTTAGGCATTTTGTTAGTAGCAGCCAATTTTTTTCCTTAATCCAATCTACAAAAAAAGCCAACGATAACACAGTTTACAGGCATGAAATGGTACTTTTGTACCAACAATGTGATTAGTAAAAGATATATTGGTCAAAAAAACTGGGATATCGTGGCGTGGTGTGCAGTATATCCTCAAAATCTCCAATGGGCAGGAAACTGGACAGGTGAGGGTCAAAAGAAGAAGTGGCAGATCTATAAAATTATCTACAGCACAAATGAAAAAAAATCAGCAAAGACCTGATAGGACCTGAGAGATGCAGCTGGCCTTTCAGTCAATCTATTACTGTTCAATGAAGTAGAAGAAAATGGTCTCAGTGTAAGGGTGGCTGTCAAGAAGCCATTCTTAAGGAAGGGAAACGGGGGAGAAAAGGCTGAGGTGTGCCAAGTTGGACAAGAACTGAACGGAAAATCAGCGGGAACAGGTCTTATGAAGTGATGAATTCAAATTTGAAGTTTTTGATTCTCTATGTTTGAGGATATCGGGAGAGGGGTACAACAGTGAGTGTCTACAGCCATCTGTTGCACATGGTTGATACTCTGTCATTGTTTCTGATTGTATTTGAGCCATAGGTGTTCGAGATCTTGTCAGCACTGACTGAAACATGAACACAGAAAGGTCCATCCATCCATCCATTCGGTTCCGCTTATCCTTTTCAGGGTCGCGGGGGGCGCTGGAGCCTATCCCAGCTGTCATAGGGCGAGAGGCGGGGTACACCCTGGACAGGTCGCCAGTCTGTCGCAGGGCTAACACACAGGGACAGACAACCATTCACACTCACATATTCACACCTAGTGACAATTTGGATTATCCAATTAACCTATCCCCACAAGCTGCATGTCTTTGGACGGTGGGAGGAAGCCGGAGTACCCGGAGGGAACCCACGCAAACACGGGGAGAACATGCAAACTCCACACAGAAAGACCCCGGCCTGATGGTGGAATTGAACTCAGGACCTTCTTGCTGTGCGGCAACAGTGCTAACCACCGTGCCACCGTGCTGACTGACAGAAAGGTCATCATCATCATTTGATCCACAATGCAGTACCATCTGGAAAGCATCTGACTAGATTAGAATGACATGACAAACACACTAGAAATGCAGAAAAATCATGCTTGAATAAAAACACACACAATGGAAGACTATCAGTGATGGTGCATTATTGAACCAGTGTGGGATCATCTTAACAGAGAATGGAACAAAGGGCAGCAACATCCAAAGACAACCTTTGGATGTTTAAGCAGTCTTCTATTCCTGAAGACTACAAGAGGTCAGGCTATGTTGAAGAATAAAGGTGGCCGTACCAAATATTAACTTTCAAACTAATTAGAACTGTACAAACTCTGCTTTTGCCTATGACTCTATATTTCCATGTAAGTTTGCACACATCTCATCGAACCTATTCCTATTTTTCCCAGTAAAATATAAAGAACTGAAGGATGGCTCAAGACTTTTGCACAGTGTTGCAGATACACAAGTTTCCTTTTGTGTCGATATAATTTACATTTCTTATTTCCTACACATTTATTAAGAATATACTTAAAGCTATCAAGACGATAGTTATTAAAAGTAGTACATAATCTAAACCCGGTAAACTGAAAATGCAAAATAAGAAACGTGCATTGTAATAATAAGTCTAACCTCAATCTACAGATACAACCTGATTTTTTAGCAAAAGTATTTATTAAAACAGCAAACTGACAGAGCCAGCAGGAAAAAAGATGTTTTGGCAGGATTCAGACCAGCAGTTCATACAGTTTTAAGGCACAGCGGTGTGAACACTTCATTTCTAATCTTAATATAGTTTTAATTAAACATATAAATTACCAAAACTGATAGAAAAACACTGTTTCCATGTACCTATTTGACACATTTAATCTAAAGGTGGCATCCTCAAAAAAGGAGCTGATAACGGTGATTAGGAGAAACGATCAGACAAGTCAAATATTACCATCTACTGTATGATAAGATGGTTAATAAAGCATAACATGGTTACAAACAGTATACATATTGTTCATATCCTGCCACAGTAGTCAGTGATAAGAGTCACAGTTACATGATAAATATATTATATCTTTAATCAGCAGCACAAAGCAGAACTTTATGCACTGGAGATCAGTAAAGTCCAAGTAAAATCCATGTTTCAGTGATGTGGTGACATGATCAGGAACATCACATGTATGTGATGTAGTTTTCAGGTACGAGGCCTGTTCTGCCGTTGTATGTTGCCTGAAGCCATCCTGGTTCCACAGACGGGCACACTGCAGACACAAACAACTCAGTTAAACTCAGCAAGTCGAGACAAAGACCCTCGTAAACCACTCACATTTCATATGATGACTTACACAGACACCCATAACCTTGCTCTCTACAACCTACAACTCAAGCTGAAGAACTGCTGTTATGTTAGGATGGCACAAACTTTACTCAGATCCAGTGACCCTCATGTTAAATTTTTGTCCAGATCATGACGTTTCTAATGAACCTTTCAACAATGAACAATGAGTCATGCTTTTTAATACTCACAAAACAGCAAAGATATGTAATTAACGTTCAATGAGCTACAATTCTGTAATGTAGGTCAATTGTCTGATCTAGTTTTATGAATGAACAAAACACAGCTTAAAACACCCCTGAACACCTGATACTGAGATGCAGTCTGTGTAGAGATGAGCAAGAACAAACAAACAAGTCCAACAGAAGCTACAGGTAGAAGATGTGATGTTAGCTCACAGGAACAGGAGCAGAGCCTTTAAGAGGCAAGTTTAGTAATAAGTCAGTGTTCCTAGCTGCTATGCAGAGCTTTGTAGCTGTACATTTTAAAGCTGCCTGCTGCCATTTGATGGCAGTATAAAGAAGCTTGAGGCTAATGTTGTTCAGGCTTTTTTAAATAACGTGCAAGTCTTTCAACCACTCTTCTTTTACCTGTCAAACTTAACTGCTTAGCATTCGACCTAAACACAGCCCCATCAACCTGTTGGTTGGATTCCCATAATCCTTCTCTATGTGTAGGTGGAGAGACACATAAATTAACCTTAAACTAGGCCTTACCCAGTCTCGCCTAACTGATTTGTTGCATGAAATGATATCACAGTGTATGCACACTCGAGAAAACACAAAAACATCTCGATACCAGCTGGCCCGTGGAGCAGATGCCAGATGTTATCCAGGTACCGATATCATTGTTATACTAGTAGTAAACAGAGCCAGTGCTCTCTCAGGGGATTTAATCTTACCATTTGAGAACAGCGCCCCCTGTGGAAAACTGAGTTCATGGCTGTGTTCTGCTTCACAGGAGTAAAGAGCTTTAGCGTCCCTAAGAAAACAAAAAGAATTTAAAGACAAAGTCAGTAAAGGGGAGTTTTTGTGTGCAAAGATGTGGCAGCTTAAAAAGTAGAGAAACCTCAAAGTTAACATACCTTCCATTGGAACACACGTCTAATGCTGAGGAGAATATCGAACTTTCGCGCTGCGGCAATCTCGCTGATAATCTGTCACACACAAACACAAAACTATCATCTGCGGTACGTAACTTGAAAAACATTTCCTGAGATCATTTCCATCTTTAATTGAGGGTCAATAACTGACCAGGTCTGGGTTGAGAGCACCATCTAATAACAAGCAGCTAAACTGTTATTTTAATAATTTTAATAAATGATTCAGGCTGGTCCTCAGCCCAGACAAGAAAAAAAATACTCTAAGAAACTTTAATTTAAAGCCAACAAGCACAATCCACAGCAATGATTGTTACTTTGAAATAATCCTTAAGCAAGCAGCTGTTTCTTCAGTCAGCCATGCGGTCTGATTTTCTCCTGAGATTTTGGTTCAAAGGTAAAACTGTGCGGTTAGACCACCTTGATATAAAATCATTTTACAGGCACTCACAGTGATCCAGGTCTCTGATAACCATTGCTGGACACAGAGTGTTTCGAGGTCAGATCGGAGCCACAGCGGATGCGTGAACTTTTACGCATGTGCGTAGCCTCCTGTGGGTCCAGCGACATGAGACTCTGTACCGATCCGTGACAGCTTTTGTAATCTGCGACAAGCCACACAAGAAATCAGAAGCAAACAAGGGACACGTATTTATAGTTTATGTTTAAACTACAGTTTCGACTTTGCATTTCTGCAAAAGGTTCAGCTGACAAGAGCAGGTGAACAGACTTACGCACCCTCAGAGATGTGTAGGGAGGTGAGAGAGGAAGACGTGGAAAGCCGGTAAGGAAACAGTGAAGAGGAGGAGGACGATGAGGAGGAGGCAGTTCTGTAAGCAGTTCTAAGCTGCCGAGGAGAGGTAGAATCGGACACTTTGGTGTCTGTGACAGTGGCACTGGGTGCATTTCTTCCTTCCACCGAATGGGTGCTTTTCAGAGAGGAGACAGACGCCACCCTCTGAACTGGTCCAGCCTCCTTAAGCGAGGAGGCGCGCTCTACTGACGAGTTCTGGGCGGAGGAGGTGGACGTGGAGGCTCTGGAGGGAGATCCTGACTCTTTCCCTGAAGCCAAGGACTCAACTGAGTTCCTTTTGATAGACTTCTCCACAGCAGAAAGTAAAGAAGATGTGGAGGAGGAGACAGAGGACGTCTGCTCAGTTGGAGTGAGCTGAGTGGATGTCCAGGATGCAGAAGGCAGGAGGTGGGGGGAGGAGGCACTGTCTGTCGGGGGTTTCTGACCTTTCCCGTTTTGTGGCAGTGAGCAAGAGGAAGCTGCAGGAGGAGAGGATTGTTTTGACGAGGGTGAGCTGGGCTCAGCAGCAGGAGAGGACGGAGGCGAGGTTTGAGACAATCCGTTCTTTTCAGAGGAGTGTGAGGACAGAGACTCCTGGCTTCCCATCGGAGTCGTGCTGGAGCTGCTACTAAATGTATCACCTACAGGGAGAAATGGAAACAAACCCTTCAAATAAGACTTTCCCAATGTTAATGCATTAGCCTGTTATCTCACTATCTCACTGACTTATTCTAGTAATGCAGCTAAGACTCTTTGAAAAAAAATTCTTGGTTCATGCTTTAATACCAGATTTACCAGTAAGAATGCTCAAAATGTTTCCGACATCAGCCACAAATTAATAATGTGTGTATTTATGTTATTCATATAGCACTTTTTAAATGAGATATTAAGTGGTTTACAATTTAAAGTGAGGGGAAACTGATGATCACCCACTCATCAATTACAAAAATGAAAAAAAAATACAGCTCTAGGAAAATGAGCTGAAGCCTGCTCATTAAAGTATGAGCTGTGTTTTCCTATTGAATCACAGACACGCTATTGGTAAGATTTCAAAGCAAAGTGTGACAGATGTTACAAAATCATTGAACTTAGTTTGAAATAACTCAGTGGCCCCAAAGTAACCCATATGGAAAAGAAATAGTAAAAACTTATAAAAGACTTGCATAAGATGTGGCCTACTTCATATAGTGAATCATATAAGGCTTATATGATTTACTCATGAAAGTGGCCACTTTCTCATTACTTTGATATATTGTTTTAGTAAGTATCCAAAACATACAAGTTTCATTTATATAATTTTTAAGGGATCTTATATCTGTTTTCACTCTTGTATGCTTTTCATACAAGTTTCACACAAGACAGATACAAACTTTATAAGATTTATATATATCTTTTCCATATGGGAAATGTTGCTTTGTCTCTTTCTCTGTCTTTTAAGAATACACTTCCTGTCTTCACTTCCTTGGCTTCTTTTAAGTTTCTTTAGGGGTAAAAAAATTCTTTTACTGAGATGCTCTATTTAAACAGAAGTGCCAATACTGGAAAACACCATTTTAAATAAAGACTCCAATAGCAATAGGAATGCACAAGATTATATCACTGTGCTGTATGTGTGTTGTCCAGCTCACTAAATAATGTGTTAAAAAATTCCTCTATGACGCTTTGTCACTGTTGCCAGTCTGTCTCTCTGATCCTGTGTCTGAGGGCAGAGTGCAGCTCTCGCTCACAGCTGTGTGGATGTCAGAGAGGATTAAACATTAAAAAGTGTGGTTACAGTTTACTAGAGCCGATGCTGACAACACCACGAGCAGCCAAATACAGCAAGAAAATGTACCTTGTGACTCTGTTCACACCTTAACACGATTACCAGAATTCATCTACAGTTTTGACTATTTTCATTTCTATTTTCTAATAATACTCTTATAATAATCTTAATCTTAACTCCCCCACCCCTGAAAAAGAGCAATAAATTGCACTGTACATTTTAAGAAATAAACTGCAAATATGACACAAACTAAAACTCATACATGCAATTAATATTTACTGTTTGTTTTTATTTCATCAGAAGTTTAAATAAACACTCCTTTTTTGTTTAAAAAAAGCACAATTTTTTGGCAATTATTTCATTGTTTGGACTTTAAAGGTTAAATTTAATTCTGTGGAGATATTTTTGCCTTAATGAGATGCAGTTTTTAGGAGAACGGGTGTCAACTCACAGATACGGTCTTTTAAAAACAAAATAATTGGCAAAGACTGCAAACAGCTGGTTGGATCCTTAACAATGAGATGCATTCTTCTATTATCTTCTCATTCTGAAGATTAACTAGGAGCTATAGCTTTCAGATACAGTAAATGAAGCGGTACAAAGCAGCAGAAAATGGAAATGTACTTGCTCTCAATTGTATTTGAGCAAAATGTTTGACTACATGTGTTTAGATACTGAGACTCACTGTCATTGTCTGCCAGGCAGAGAGCAGGCGGGTAAAGGCGGGCTCGTCTCTTTCCAGATGACAGACAGATGGCCTTGCTCCTGCGGGGAGTCGACCGAGAGGATGGAGCCTGAGGCAACGGCACTGACAGGTCTGGGGCCTCACCAAAGATCTAAGCGCAGAGTATACACTTACATTAAGTGTGTGTGTTTGTGTGTGTGTGTGCATTAAAGCGTTGGTGTACGTCTCTGTAAGCGCACCTTGTCATGGTTTTCAATAATAATCTCCACCACAATGTTCTGAAACTTGATGTTCATCATAGCAGCCACTGTCTCCTCCTGGGACCTCATCAAAGTGGGACCGAAAATCATTCCCAGGTTGGACACAGTCATCATATTTTCGTCACTGTGAGAGGACACCCTGCACACACACAGACACACAAACAGTGGGCTTTTTTATTTATGGCAAACAAACAGAAAAAGTACCAAACAAAGCAGTATGAAATCAAAATGCGCATACTTGAGGAGATGGTTGGTTAAGAGGTCCAACATTGTTCTGTTTTTTTCTGGTAACTTGTGTACAAGAGCATGAATGGCTCTCACTCTGTGGTTCAGCTCATCATACCCTTTAAACAAGCACAGGGTACACAGAGAGGGATGTGATTTGCTTCTGTTTACATCACATACAATACGTGAAGTGAAAGTTTCAATCTAAATACTTCTAAAATATTGCCTGTCAGGCTGTACTCTGTAATTTAAAGAGGCGGTAAGATTTTACTTGCAGCCCTGATGAAGTCTTTATGCAGCCTGTAAGTCAGCAGTGGTTCTGCCAGGCACCTGCACACACAGAATGATAGAAATGAGAAATGCATAATTCATGAGGTGCATTACTAATAAAAAGGATTTTTTTGCTACCTGAAGTAATCCTTGAGGCCACTAGTTATGGTCTTGGTGTCCCAGGCATCTGCCTCCAGCTGCATGTCAGAGGCAGCTGTAGAAGCTGTGAATAACAGACTTTTAAATATACCTGATAATCTTTGTAGTGGAATAAATCTTCCCTAACACAGAATAACAAGGCGTATCTCACCAAACACACTCGTCATCAACCGCTGAACCTTAGAATTCACTCCTCCTGTCCTGTAAAGTCCAAGAGTTGTAATGCCTGCAGGTTTTAACATATATGTCACAATAAACTCTCCAAAGAATTCAATTTTTCCCATATGAACATTTTAAGGATGAGGAATACCTCTCGCTTCAACCAGCTCGATACACTTCTTAACAAATTTGAAGCCTGCCTCATTTAGAAATGCTGTAAATCACAAACACAAGATCAAGTAAATCTCTGAGGCACTGCGACACACATGCTGTAAGATGGTAATAAACAGAGAATTGAATACAAAGCTTTTCAGCACTTACTCTCTTCTTTTTTACTGAGCAATGACGGCAGAGTGTATATCTGAACAAAGAAGGATAAAAGGTTATTTAGTGCAAGAGCAAGAATATGGGTATAATAACATATCTGGGTGAGCTATCCCTGCACCCCCCCACCCCCTCCCCAATTGGTAAGTTATTAATAGTGGATATTTTCATACAGGTTCCTTCCCATCCATTGCCTCCATCCACAGCCGTCTGTTGGCCTCTGAGAGCGCCTGCAGGGTGATCACACCGTGTCTGCAGTGAAAGGGAGGTTATTTTAGCTAAGATAAAATCTCTGTTTATTCAGTTCACAAATAATCTCTTGGTTTTCTTTTCATCTCACCTCTCCACCACCTCGATGTCGAAGCAGAAGCGTTTGTCTATTGAATCGGTCTTCCTTCGGACACACGAGCGCAGCCTAAACATCTCTGGTGTATTGTGCACCACGCCGTTCTGTTAACAGGGAAAGGTGCTTCATTATGTGCTATTATAGCCTAATAATGCATCTGACAAAGTCTGAGCTTTTGGTATAATTAATAAATATTACTTCTCAATCCTTTTAGAATCATATTTGTGCTTTTGCAAGTCCTACTTTTCAGTCTTTGCCAAAATACTACAAATAAGTAGCTTCCACAGCTTCATGTTTTCGTAAATGTTTTCGTAACAAATTATTTTAATTTTATTACATAGATTTCAAATTATTGAGTTCCCTTCTCTTTTTTTATTTGGTTTTAATTATTTGGCTCCATTAATTTTTTAACATTCCTTTTTTGGCAGACTTACTGTATTTATTCATCTTATTTAAGCTATTTTAGTACGTACATGTTTATTTTTAATTTTTGTCTGTTGTAACAAAGGCATTTCCTAACTTTTGGGATAAATAAAGTATATCTTATCTTGGCATGTGCAGGAGGAAGGATGTTTTCAAAGCAGTGCTGGTGGACATTCAAGTAAAGAGCTGTGATGCCTAAACCTTATATGTCAGAGCTGAGCTGTCAGAAATCACAGAAAACTCCGAAGTAGTTTCAAAATTTGAAAGTGAGCCCAGTGCAGAAGCGTCTGATGACCATTTTTGGTAGTAAATGGGCTAAAACGTGTAAAAACACGGTGTGGGTTTCCTCACCTGTCTGCTGGCTGGTCTGATCTCTGTGTTGCTCATGGTGAACATCTTGGAGCTCCTTTCATAAGTACAGTAGTATCTGGTCCACACACTTCCCAGTGGACCTAGATAATAGATAGAACACACATTTTCATGGAGCTGAACTTGAATGTTTTCAGTTTGAATGTGAGTCTGGGATCTTCTAAGAATAAGGGAGAGGAGAAAGTATGAGTGTTGCGTGTCTCACGTTTCTCCTGTATATACAGATATCCCTCCATGGTAAAGCAGCTGGGCGCTTTGAAGTCCTCTTCTGCAGATCTGATCCTCTTCATCAATCTCTCAACCTCGGCACGTGTACTTTCAAAGTTATTGCGAGCCTTAACAACAAACACATGCATAATTTGTCCAGGAAACCACAACAGAACGAGGTTTGCTTGATGGTCATGAAATATACAAATCTTTAAACAATGTAGTCAGGAAATGGTTTCTTCATCTAGTCTACATGACTACAAGAGTTTCTTTGTTAATCTGAGCTCATTTTCTCTTATATATTATTCAAAGCAGTGGACTGATTTTTCATTTGCATTAAAAAAAAATCCAGGTTTAAACAATAAAAAAGACACACAGGGTTTCACCTGATAGAGAAGTAACAGTATAACAGTAAATATAATTTAAAAGACCTTACAAAGAAACTTAAAAGTCTAAAAAAGTTTATGGGGCCCAGTACTTTTTTGCAGTCTGGAAATAATTGATTAAAGAGAGCCTATTTAGATCACTTTCACTTTCATAATAGTAATATAGTGCCAGATGGATCTAAACTTTGTCTGTAAGATATTTTTAATTGATGCCTACGATGTAGGTAAATCAGACAAAAAAACCCATAAACAAGTAAGCATTAATGGTTCCAGATGTTATCCAAAACATATGGAGTCAACAATCACTTACATTTTGCAGATTAAACTGAAGCTGCTGCTTATAGGGTTCAAACTCAGAGGCCAACTCGTATCCCTCATGGTAAAATGTAAACAACCCCTGAAGGAAGGCTAAAAGCTGGAGAACAGAGGCACAGGAAAATGTTAGCTGGGGGCTTGGGAGCGAAGAGTATAATGAGAGGATTACAAAAGAATGATTGTCAGTCATCAGCTCAATCAATCCAAAATAACCTCAGCTGGAGAAAACCTCTCTATCTCTGTCTGTTGTTTGGTTTGCTGCCCTTGTTTACTTTACAACAAAGAGTTTCCCTTTCTCCCCGCCAGAAAAATCTCAGTGCAGGAAGTGCTGTTACAGCAACAGGAAGTGGGCTTTACTGATATGTATCATTAAAACATGTTTATCACTGGACAAACACTCCGTGTAATGTGTACTTTTCAGAACATGGCTTTCTTTTTATTTTAAAGTTGAAATTTTATAACTTGATGTTTATGGCACAGAAGAGACTCTTCACTTAATATTTTCCTGCGATGTCGCACTGGTGACTAGGTTTTCCCTCTGGTGATCAGAGCAAAAAGTAAAGTGTGAACTGGCAACTCGACACAGGAAGCAAATACCTGATAATGATTTCATCGTGTTTCGTGTTACGAAAAGTGAAATTTGTATGGCACTTGTGTTATGTGAACTCACCGGCTCTACAAATTCAAACTTCTTTCTCTCCTGCACTTCTTGGATCTTGAAGACATACTGGAGAGATGCGTCATAAAAAATCTGCCTGTCTTTACTCATCTGTGAGTCAGCCTGCAACAGATACAGCAGAAACACCCATACAGTGTTTAGTGTATTTAATGTTCACTCTTTATTTATATGTAACAACTTATGTAGGGGTTTACCTCATGCAGCTGGGACTCCTTCTTCTTGGAAGACAGACTGAGGTGTTTCTCCAGGACAGAGTAGTACCGTTCTGTTTCTTTGTCAAATTGCTTCTTTTCCTCCTGAAAAGAGTGAGAGATCCACAGACTTAAATAAATAAATAATTAAATTTAAATCTGCCAATAAAATGCATTCAGTTTATATTTTAGGTAACACAAATGTGTCACACATGGACTTTTACATCTCTGTTAGTAGGGCTGAAAGTCTTAACATAACACATAACAGATGTGCTGTGGCCAGTGACAAAACAAGCATAAGTTACAGTATTTTATTCTTTTTATTTTATTTTATTGTTTTACTTAAACCATGAACTACTATTTTAATTGTATTAGTTTTAATTGTAATTGTCTAATTGTATAAAGTTAACAAGAAGATCATCTTGGTCATTTTGAGGTTTAGACTGTTTGCTGGATATCCAGATTGGCGTCACAAGGATGCTGGAGCCTATCCCCGCTGACACTGCATGAAAAGCAAGCACATGCACTGCACAAGTACTGCACAAAGCTAATACAGAGCATACAAAATTGAAATAAAAATAATGCAAAATTAGTTTTTTGCAAGTAATTAAAATATTGTTTTTTTTAAAATGTAATTTCAAATGTAATTTGGGACTTTTTGCTGTAAAATGTAAATAAAGAATGTCTGTTCAGTTCCTCAATTTAAAATTGTTAAGAATTAAGTGGGTTTTTATACTTTCCACATCTGCAAATCTTCTTGGGTGTCTGTGAATTTCAATTACAATGCACCAACTACGTATGCGCCTAGGCACTGCACTTTAAAAAAGTATAACTGGAATGATTACTCAGTCGTTGGGTCTCCAGTGGTCCGTGTATAATCGAGGCTTTAGAATATCTCATCATCTACATCTCTCCATGCTACCCTGTCGCACCTGGAGCACCAGGGGAGCTACACACGCCTCCTCTTTATTGACTTTAGCTCTACCTTTAACACCATCCTTCCTCACAGATTGGTGAGCAAGCTGTTAACCCTAGGAGTCCCATATTCCACCTGTCTATGGATTAAGGACTTTCTGACAAACCGTACACAAAGGGTGGGCCCCCACATCTCCTTTTTTAAAAATCATTCCTTTGTAATTATATTTGGCTTCACAGTAGAAAAGTCTTGCAGTCCAGACCTTTCAACAGCTGAAAACATTTGGACATCATGAAATAAAAAATATAGGGCTGTTGAGCAGCTTTAACTGGTGATATCTGCAAATCACTGCGTTCCATTTTTTGTTTACATTTCTCACATCGTCCTAACTTCTTATGTAATTTGTTTTATTCGATAGATAAAAGTTAGGCAGTCACTAAAGTTTTGAGGTTTATCCTGCTGGAACTGTGAGTTTCAGTAGCACATTTTTTGGAGACACACTAAAAATAGTTAAGATAACATCTCTTTTACAAAAACAGCTGTAGCTCTCAATGCCACACGTGTATCTCTATTCTCTGAGAAGTGACTACTGGCACTTCTCACGCAAACACCTGCAACATATCAGGCTGAGGAGTTACTTCCAGTAATACAAAGAAATGAGCTTTGATTTCATTTTCAGAACTAGTAATCGACCACGTGATGCTGCTATCTACATCCTTATTTTTTTACTGAGAAAGAAAAGAGGAAAACAAAAAATAGATAAACTGGATTATACAACTTGAGACAGCTGCTGAAACCAGACACCAAACTCATTTTGTGTTTACACTGTCTGTCTGAGTTCAACCATCCCTCTGTCTGTGACGTGCCCCTTTTCTTGCCCTCCCAGCGTCCGTTCCCATGACCTTGTTGCTGACACTGGACTGTGATCCATCATTTATCTCGACAAATTGGATTCTCTGATCGCTGACTAACAACCCGAGCGGGACCAGAAAGAAGCAGAGCGATCTGTCTGATCACCACCCAGAGTGCTGCATACCAAATGAAAGCAACATCCATGTTCATAAACTACTCAGCAGTGACCCTTCAACTATAAGAAGAGGAGGTATACCTTTACAGCTCCAATCTGTTCCTTCCGAAACTTCTCAAGCGGTGAGATCAAAACATCATCAGCATTTTGGATCTAAGAGAGGAAAAAAGAAACAGCAGTCAGCTCAGTGTGTCATAACAGTAAATATCGAAACAAGCAACATAAATAAAGCAACAGCTCCCATGAGTACTTTAGCGTCTCACTCAAAATAGCTTTTGTCAACTGGTCAGCAGAAACTTGGCTTTTATTATTCTGAGAGTTTTACCTTAAAAACAGGCAAATTTAATTCAAAATATTTCAAATCAATATGCTAACAAGACAATCTATTGATATCTTCACCAAATTGTTGTATAAAAGGAAGTTTCTGGTTGAGATTTACTCTATTTATCTGGTGTTGTCAATTGTAAACTATTTAAATGGAAATTATTCAGAACAGAGGTAGCAAGGTATGTATATTTGAGCAAAGCAAATGATCCGAAGAATCAAACACCTTTTAATGCCTACACTTTACTTGCTGCTGACATAACAAAAAAAACAAAGCTTAAGCTTCATCACCTTGAAGAGCTGTCCAAACATCACAGTAACACCCAGCACAAACATTTAGTTATGATTTCGTCATGCTTTACACATACAGTACTCTGCCAAAGTCTCAAGCCATCTCACATTCCTTTGTATTGTGCTTCCACAAAGCCAGACTTTCTGAAGGTCTTTTAAAGCTTTTCTTTTGACATCGGCTCCTTTTTCACACATTTTCTATCCAGTCTTTGTATCTGACCATTTGCAAAATGACAATTATCCCTAACACACTGCATACCTGGATAGAAAAGACACAATGAAACACTATTAGTCATGGATTGGCCACCCCACAATAATGTTGAACCTGGACTTCAACATCAACAACAACAGTGTGAGATTAGAATGGAACAAAAGGCAGCCAACATCCAAAGGATAAAAAGAAAAAATCTGATTGTCCTTCGAGAGGCCTGTAGAATTGTTCCTGAAGACTACTTGAAGAAAGAAAGCTTGCCAAAGAGATTTCAGGCCTTGTTGAAGAATAAAGGTGCTCGGTGGTGATATCCAATTTTGACTTTAAAGTTTGTCAGAAATGCCCTTTTTTTGCTTTATAAAATGTATTCCTATTGTCCTAGTAAAAGATAAAGACATGAGGGGTGGCTCAAGACTTTTGCACATGACTCTATTTAAAAACACTAGACATAAAACTGTTTTTTTGCCAGTAGTCATTGAAATACTGCAAACCAAAGAGCTCTGACGCAAAGTATTTCACAAAAAATTGGCCAACACTGGCCTGTTTCATCAGAAAAATTACAGTAAAACTGCAATAACATTTCTGCTGGTTGAGTTGCTGCAGTATGTATGAGAAACTTGTGACTGAGAGGCTGTGGTACAGAGGGGTTATCAGAACTGAGGACTCTGGTGTTTACATTAGGTCTCTGCCCTCTTTAGTCAGGAGTCTATATATTGCAAATGTCGGTCAAATTTTGCTTTGTTCTGTCTCAGTTGATTTAAGCATCAAACTATAAATATACCCCCGCTCCCACATCATGACTCCACTTTCACTTCGACTTTCGTGCTGCCCTAGTACCCCAAAAGAGATCTGGTTTCTTTTTCTGTTCTTTTTTTCATTGCATTACATTCAGCTGGATGAAAGTGAAATCTAAGAGACTGAAGTCCATTGTCAGGTCACAATAATGGTCTTTTCAGGTTGGACGGGTAGGTATTTCAGAGGAACTCATTTGCTGGAATTTCCCTTAAATGTATTAATGATAATAATGATGTTGTTAGAAGGGTTGGAGTAGTGCCACATTAAGTGGAAAAGCATACAGTCGAAATGCGTGCACACACATACACACTCACAAAGAGAAATGAGCAGTCAAACACACACACACAGGACCCTTATATGGACTTTCCCAGGCACTGCGGCTGTGCTCACGCTCACAGGGGAATTGGCAGAATAGGTTCCACATGGTGCCTCTGTAACCAGACCGTGCTCACAACCACAAAGACACACACATGAGGTTGCATACTATGCACATACATTGCACATGCGCACAGGTTTGCCTTCACACAGACTGTGCCAGACTCGAGTCACCCTGAAACAAAGACCTCTGACTGATGGAGGGTCTCTGAGTCAAAGACATTTCCCAAATTGCCATGGTGCACAAAGTGCTGTCGGTAAAACGTATTCACTGAAAAAAAAGGTGTGAATCAGACTTGTGGGAACTGGACTGAAGTAGAAGCTCGAGGAAGTGACAGTGGCTAAGAATGAGTTCAGCTTTTAAACAGAAATCCTGTACATAGTAACTAATGACTTAAATCTTAATAATAATGTAGTAATGGTGAATAAACATGGTTTTTTTTGTCCACCTGTGCTGGTGAAAAAGTTGTAAACACATACACAATCACATATTGGGTTGATCATTAGCATTCATTTGAAATTGCTTTCTAGCCTCCTGGTGATCCTATTTTTTAATATTTACTCCCTTTTTGGTCAGTGTATAGTAGTTACTAAGGTAATGTACAGTGAGATGGTTTCAGCTCAGGCCAAAATGACACTGTGAGAGAACTGAGAGTAAACCAAAACGGGCTAGTTTCAGGTCTCTCGTGATAAAGTTCTGCAGACCTGAAGGAAGCCTCAGATTCAAGTGGCATTTTTTCCCTTTCACTCTGCCACAGTATTTTCAAATTCTTACTATAAAAAATAATTACAGGTGCTTAAAGATGGGATGCACTTGCTGCTTTCTGCTGCTCAACAGGAGACATAGAGTGCGAACACGTTTTTGGTGGGTTTAGACTTTGGTGATAGCAGTTTGGTTAAATGTTTTAAGAGATAAGCATAGTCAGTCAGAGAAAGATGACAGGTATAAATATCTACAAGAACAAACATCCTACAGTTAGTTATTAATGTATTAAACTCCTACCAAGTCTGTATTTTTATACACCTACACTCAAAAACAAAAACACACATTTTCTTACCAGACGTTTTCTCTCCTCTTCCATGGTGCTTAAGAGCTGAGAGAACTCCTTTAAAGACTGGGCTGCAAAATAAATAACACATCCCGCTGCTGTAAAAAGCTTTGCATATCTTAAATATTTTGCAATTTCATGTAAAAAGAGGCATTTCTGTCTCACCTATATTGACCTCATCATCAGTCTCTGCATCTCCAATGCATTCAAACTGAAACTCCTGCAGAGACTGTGAGAATCGCTGTACAGCAAGAGAAAGACCTGAGGAAGACAGGTAGAAGTTCATTACGTTAACTAAAGCATGGTTAACAGCTGGATTACGGGTAACATCTTTAACTTAGTCTGTTTAGCTTTTTGCACAAGTTGCCATCAGCGGCCACCTGAAATGCTCCCTTTGTTGTACAGGTTGCAGGGAAAAATCACTTATTCCATCCTGTAATAAACCATTAATATATTTTCCTACAAGACTCTTCAAGTGTGATGTAAATGAAGAGCCACACCCTGCAACAATCTCCTGTGTGTTTACGTGTCCAAACAACACTCCAATAATAGAGTTTAATACCACAGTTTATTCTCTGAGGCACACAAAACACTTGGCTGCATTCTGTCATTAACACACCCTGAGATTGGTGTGCAGGGCGGCCGCTGAGAAAACATCTCAATCATACCACTCGATTGCAAACTGGTAATAAAACCATTAAACTGTCATTTATATTTCTATCAGTGTACATGACATTACTGCAAAGGACATCAGCAGTAGGAACGTTGTTCAGGTTGAATGTATGAAAACAACAAAACAACAGCTTCATCCTGCACTCCATTTGGTGTCCAGGACTGTTCATGTCCTAGACTGCATTCATGCAGAAAAATGTGCTTATTCTGATGACAGTGTTGTTTGGTGCAAATTAACAATTAACTTTCTTTTGACTGGTTTTCAGGTTATTTCACATCTGTGTGGTCACAGAGCAGTCTTGTGTCTTTAAGGTGACCCTCTCGTGTTTCCTCAATCTTACAATTCAACACTGTTAGGCACACATTTTTTCCAAAGTTTGGCTTTTTACTTAAAAGCTGCAACAAAAGACATCATTTCATCAATGTTCTCCTGAAGTTAACATGTGCAAATCACCACAATAACACAAACAATGGAGACTTTTGTGAAGTATAAACACAATAAAATATACAACTACAATAAAGACTCGAAAACCCTTAATAACTGTGTGAAACTAGTGGTAGGTGATTTTCAAGAGGTTTTTTTTTTCAGCTCAAAATGAGATGTGCCAGTTCATGGATGAACTAAAACCTAGATTATTATCAGAGAAATCATCATCTGAACAGTTAACAACAGTTTTAAAGGCTGCTGGGATTTTTTCTTAAGAGAGAGAGAATGCATGAGAGTAAGACAACTAATGCAAAAAAGTACACATATTTACTTAGCAAGAGATTTGGCAAACATTCAAATAAAATATATCTCTCTTTCACTGCTCTACTCTTAGCATTGGTAATACGTCCCACATTGTCCCACACAAGCATACTTCTTGTCCTATATTTACTGTTTTTGAAGTCTGGTCATGCTTTCTGTATACAGAGGTTAAAACTCCAGCAACACTTGTGGTATTATTGCTTCACCCTGGTGAAGGCTGCAAGCTGAAATGTGGTGATCAAATAATAAAGTTGAAGCTTCAACTTCTTTAGACTTCATGTTCTTCTTCATCCAGTTCGGAAGTAGGTAAGGTTTTCTGACAAACCTCTACCTTGTTTTGACCTTGTGTGTATACAGCAGGTAGCGGCAGGTGATGACCTCAGCCAACAGGTGAGCCAAAAACCCCATCCCCCACCTTAATCAAGCACTACAAACAACAAGGAGGCTGTTTGAAAGATGTCATCAGGACAAGAATATGGCACACAGTCAGTTACCCAGCCACGTGCCTTTATACTATCAAATGAAGGTGTCAAAATTAATAAACACACAGTCATTAACGCGATCTTTGGGGGCTGACCTGTACTATGTAGGGTTATTTGATGGTGAATGCCATGAGACTGAGCAACCTTCTTTAAGACTTGCTTTGCATAGCATTTGCATGTTCCAGTTATTTCCAACCATTTGATAAATATAAGGTATTCTGGGGCTGGCGTTTAAAAAAATTGTATTTAGGAAAAAAACCCCAAATGTAATAATAATAAGATTCATATCTGCAAAAATGTGAATATTTCCAGTTTTCCTCTGTTTTAAACAAATTGAGAGTTTAGTGCCTTTAGGCTTAGTACTAATACCCAAGCAAAACAAGCTAAACAAACATTCTTCTGCCACTTTTAAAAAAATACCCACTGTTTATAGAAAAAAAAATCAAAAACATCACTGATATAGTTAATGTGGACATGGTCTTTTTATATATTTTCAGTAATCTAGCCGAAACCAGGTAACACCCAATAGTAGCTTGGTGGGTGGAGGTTAGGCGGTGGTCCTGCTGTTTTGGGCCCTCAGGGCAGTTGTCAGCTGTTTGCTGCTCTCTGCTAGTTAAAACCTGCATGTAACAGCAGACTACAATATTGTAAAGGTGACCTACATAAACAAATTAAGGTGAACAAATATTATTAACGGAAAAAGATAAACAGACTCGTGCAATAGCTGCTGTGTATATGACAGACCTACACTGTGCATAACACTGTAACTAGCTTCCAAACTGCTCATACTACACACACAAATGAAAAAAGAGACACTCAAGTTTGAAGTCCCTGCAGTGGTTCTGTTTGGATTGATACAAAGAGGATTTCCCTTTGGATCAGGTTGCAGAAATCACTGCAAACTGTAAAGCAAATTCGCCCCCAAAGAATCAGCTATTAATCAGCGCGTACTTACTTTTAAGGGCAGATATGAGCATGTTTCCATCTTTGATGAGGTCTTTTATGAACCTGTTGGTTCGCTCCAACTCTATTTCATGGCACTGCAGCCGCTCTCTGAAATCCGGGCTGTCCAGGAAAGAATCACTGAACTCCAGCGTCGGCAGACCCATCGCTAGATTAATACACGCCGCTAATTACGAGAGAACAACAGCACGACGCCTTCTCTGCTCCCTCGGCGAGACACCAAACGGTGTTTCAGTGCGCTCCGAGCAAATTTCTCAGAAGTTTCCCCCAGCTCCCCTTTTTCATGCCTTTCTTACTTTTCTTCCCAGCAGAACTTCCGGACACAAGAACACAACAGAGTCTCTGATAGAGAAGGTTTGGCTAAGCTATACAACGAGCTCCATGCAGCTTCTCTCCAGCCTTCTTATTGTCGCTACTTTCATATAAGGCGTCGCGCTGACTTCTTATTTACTTATTAGGTGAAGCAAAGCGGACGTACGGCCGTGCAGAGTAACTAGCAGGGCTTAATGGTTGGTCGCACCAAAGAAAGAAGTCGGCAAAGACTGGCTAACTTTGTCTACGGACGGATCCTAGTCTTGTTACTATGGGAACGGGAGACTCCTGCTGGCGCGTGCTGAAATTGGTGGAAAACTTGGCAAAGAATACCTATGGGCCGATAACACCATGGACCACAGGTTTTTCACAATATGAACACCAGCAGGAACAACAACAATAATTTTAATAATAGAACATACTCGAGCAAATTAAGTTTCACATTTAAGTAGCTAATTTTTTAATAAATTATTTGCCTATGAATAAATACTTAAATAACACAATAGCTCAAATTAAAGTCCTGAAAATATGTTTCATTTCAGCGCTACTTGTCAGTATATTCCGGATGAAGTGAAAGCGTTGCAAGGAACTGAGTATGTCAGCTGATGTGTTAAAGGATTAAAAAGTACCCTGCCGTTTTTTCCCTTTTTTCTCTTTTTTTAAACCCCGTTTTCCTCACAGACAACTAGAGACGATGAGATGTATTGTACATCGATCAGCCACCTCATTAACTACATAACTGCAGGGTAACTAACACTGATTGCCTGTTACAATGCAGTGTTCTTCTGGGATACTTTGGGTGCTGGCACTGGGTGGTGTTTTGACACTTACCAACCCACCTGGACATTGTTGCAGACCAGTCATGCATCCCATCGCAATTACACTCCCCAGTAACAGCAGCCTCTACAAGAGGATGAAAACCAGACCACAAAAACTGCTCAACCAAGGTATTAAGCGACTTTCCCCAACAAAACAAGCCCACTGAGAATCCAGAGCACACGTGATTTATGGAGCTCCCAGGCAGCCAACACGACCTAGAAACCAATCCACTGCTAACATCCCAATGGTAGACTCCAGGAGAACACGTCCTGTTTTAGTACCCCCAATGCATGACAACTAATGTGACCAGATCCAAATAAACGTAGGACCAAATAAATGTAGAACAAAGTGCAGTGACTATAAGGGAGAAATACATGGACATGTTACTCATACTGAGCAATGGGTTAAAAATGTGCTATATCTGACTCAAACACACACAGAATGTGTAGGTTAAAGCTTGAGAATCAACCACTCCATATCGCCATATCACCCCAATAGACCACTTCAGTCTCAGAGTGCTGGCTTACTCATGGTTCCTTGGGTATTTGAAAGTATGGGAGGCAGAGCCTTTAGCTTTCAGGCCTCTCTTCTATGGAACCAGCTCCCAGTTTGGATTTGGGAGATTTTGTTACCCTGCAATAGGTTTACGGTTCTGGGGGCTTTCCATGATACACAGAGTGTTTCTTCTTCACTCATCTTTTTTCACTCTCCTTGTATTTGTACACCAGTCTCCATCATTACATATTAATACTCTCTGTCTATCTCCCACAGCCTGTCTTTGTCCTGTCTCCCTCCAGTCATTCACACACACACACACAGGGTCAGTTCAAGTGGCTGCCCCTCCCTGAACTTGGTTGTGCTGGAGGTTTCTTCCTCTTAAAGGAGAGTTTTTCCTTCCCACTGTCGCCAAGTGCTAATTGTTGGGGTTTTCTATGTGTTATTGTAGGGTTTTTACTTTAAAGTATAAAGCACCTTCGATAAAAATTCGATAAAAAGGATAAAAAAAATAACACTCACATACTGAAAATGTGCAACACAGTGGTTAAAGTCTCAGACAAATAGGGTTTAAAATGACGTCTTCCGCCAACACCACAGATTATAGTTGGCTACAGTAAGTGATTTGCAAGCTTGTGAGGAATTTACCATAAAAAAGAACACCTTAAAATGGATTGCATCACTTAAGAGTTTTTCCATAAATATAAGATTACCTGCTGAAAAGTGCAGGCTCAAACAAGCCCTCTAATGTGAAAAAAGTAATGCTGGATTCTTGCCAAAGACGCAGGGAACATTGCTGAGTATTAGCCAAATGCTCCAGGGTAACTACTGAATGGGAAACTTGTCATTTTCTCTTCCCCCCCTTCTTTTTTCCATTCCTTTCTTGGCTTGGTGTGTCACTTAACACTACTGTGGTCAAATCTATTTTGCCATCATCTCACTTGGTACTGTGCAGCCACCCTTGCAAGACATTTAAACACATTAACTTTGGAAACAAGGCTCAGCTCAGCACTTCTAGCTTCCGGGTGCTGATATTTTGTGATCTGTCTGTCTGTCTGTCAGCAAGATTACGCAAAAACTACCAAGTCAAGCTTGGTGGACAGGTGAAGCGAATCCAGATCACTTTTGTTTTAAATTCAAAAACAGATCGTTGGCTTTAGTGGAGGATTTTAAAAAAGGTCATCCAGCCTTTATTTTAATAATATTACTAATAAAAATTCTCATTCTGGAGCATATTCCCTTTTAAACCTGTCTGACTGAACTCACAGACCAAAGTTTCAGCATTCTGGTACTTCATCTGCTTTATTGTCCCAGCTGGTTACTGCTCTATCTGCCAGCCACCGGTGAACAACAGAACACCATGACTACTGCAGTAAACAAGCTTTAAGAAGCTCTTTGTATAAGCGGGCACACATACACTCACAGTGGAGAGAAATATAGACAGTAGAGGGTAACACTGCAGAAAGCTTATGTGTTTTCTAAAAGGAAGGTAAGCATTACAGTCACAATGCTCTCCATTTTAAATTTGATGGTTACTATTCTTGGATTTGGTAGTTTTTTAAATTAATTTCGGATAGTTTTTTTTGTCTTACTTTTTAATGCATCTTTTCTAAAACTTTTTTAGGAGCATACACCAAAGATTTAGAACACTGGGTGATGCCAGTGATCCAGAAACCAGCAGCCAAAATGTTCTTTGAAAATGCCAACCTGCAGCAACAAGGTCGCCACCATGAATTCTTTCTGCGCAGTAGACCCTACAGGGGCGAACCACCAACAGTGGCAGGTAAAGTCCCGCTGCTCCTTCATACCAGCAACAGATAAAGTTACTCATGCTCTCAGATCCTCCAGTGTCAGCTTTAATCATCTAAATTAGTGTGTTTTTGTCAGATTTGGGGTTTCAGAAATGCTCAGTGGCAAAGGAAAAAAAAAGAAAGTTGGATCACTGAAAAGAGTAAAACAGAAATAGACACAATGTCCTGGTCAAGAAATAACAAAAGCATTCAAAATTACCGTCATTATTTCTGATCTCGCTTTAATCTCGGTGCACATCACTAAATAAACAGACAGAAATAAAACTTTGTTTTGCTGTTACAAAAATCAGGTCTGTGTGAATGATTGATTGTCACTGCCATTACACTTATTTTTTAGAATTTGTTTGCAAAGTAAACAAGCTGTGAAAAAGAAACCTAACTGGAAAGATTTCAGCAACTGTGAAACAGCGTTGGGCTACATGTTCTGTGCTAACTGGAATCACTCTAAAGTAGCGTGTTAAAAAAGGGGAACAAGAGTCAACAGCCTACGTTTCACCCTCTTTAGGATTCCTCCTCTACCCGGACACACCTGCTAAGATGGAGACCACATCACGAGAGGCTTTCTGCTTCAGGCCCATCCCAGACCAAGATCCAGGCAAAGGTCAACAGACTTAGCTCACCCTAGAGAGTAAACTCATCATGTCTGTATAAAGATAAGACTCATTTATGATGGCACAGTGCACGCAAGGCTGTGGCTTTCTGTTCAGTGCTTGGAAATGGTTTGGGCAGTGTGCTACGAGTGAGAAGGCAGAGATGGTAGAGATTATAAAAGTGATTTTGTGATAAAAGTTTAGATTTAAAAAAACCTACACTACCATTAAACTGAAAAACAGTAATAAAGTAATTAATACTTCAAATAGAACAGAAGAAAGACCATAAGAGGTTAAATGTGAAAATGCTGTTATAGATACAGAACGCCTGAAGGAGTGACATTGTTTTCTCTGCTGTGCAGTGAAATTCCTGCCACTCTTACTCACAGACACAGGATTGGATTGCCCTCAGCAGTAATTATTTCTGTATGTGTTCCCGTGTCTTTCACACAGCTCTGCACTATCCAAAGCAAATGATTTATATTGATAAGAACAGTACGAATTTCAGGGAATAATATCTCAAGAAAATCATCTTTTCTTGAGTAGCTGAGGTCTGTGTTCACCTGAAGCTGTTAGATAGTCAGTGCATGCGCAGTATAAAAAGAATATCACTATAGAGATTTGGAATTATTTATCAAGAAGAAAAAGTTGAATTTCACTAAATACATTGATATTGTTAAATATTGCCAGTAAACTAAGAAGAATGGCAAAGTTTGACAGGTCAAAATTTAAAAAAATCAAAGATTTATGACATTTTAAGAACCATTTCATCTCATCGATGTATAAAGTATCATTCTCTCAAGATTAAAATGAAAAAAGCAAATAGTGTAATATATGTAGTATGATTAAGAAAGTAAGAAAGTTTATTTATGGAAAGTGTGATTACTGTTGATGAAATTCTGCCTTTAGCAAAGTTCTGATTACCCTTCAGCAGGCCGTAACACACAACAGGAATCTCACCATTCTCCTCCCGCATCCTCAAGAAAAACAGGAAGAGGAAACAGACGCGAGGACAGAGAAGTGAGAGGGAATGAGCAAGAAGGCAACCGTGATCACACGTCAGCAGCAGCAAAAAACGAACAGGAAACAGCCCAGATGCAGTCTCAGTATCAGAAAGACTTCCCTCCCCCATCCTCCTGCCACAGGAGGCGGACACCTGCTTTCCCGCAGCCTGACAACATTGGCATCAACCCTGCGTTCAGGTGAGAACAGGTTTATCATCATCACAGTGTCCTTCATGTAGGGAGCAGCTCCTCTGTGTCTGCGTGCTCTGATTATTCTGATTCACAGGATCAACTTCAGCACGGTCCAAAGAGAGACTTACCCAGGCTGGCCTATCGTGAATGCCGGGTACGGTGGAAGGCAAAGACCAGCCAAGCATGACTTCTAAGCGGTAGTGGAAATCATCTTGCATGTTTGCACACATGCATAATTAATATTAAATGTCAAAGTCATATTTAACAAATGCTTGAAATTTGTCTTGTCCCAGCATGTATTCCCAATAATCATACAGTAATAAACACAAACCAGTGGAAAAAAGCCTCAGTTTTCAGTGTGTTTGACATATATGTGTTTGCACTAACTTCACTGTCTCTTCTTATAAATAACACTATAATTGACAGCTTACTACTCAGAACATACTTGGAAATAAAAGTCAGTTCTACCTCTTGTTTTCTCTGGTACATTAGTCTTACAGGGATATACCTTTTAATGAAGTAAGAGATTCATTTCCAGTCCTCTTTCATATTGATGACTTCAGAAATACTTGTGCACAGTTTAAGAATCCACCCAGTGACCCATAACCGAAAGCTGATTGACCTCACTGGGCAGGACCGAGGATCAGACGGCTGAGTAAGAGTAAGAGCTGAGTAAGCGTTTGATTCAAATTCCTGAGTTGCATGTATATGCCTAAAGGAGTAAATGTGTTTGAATACTTCCCTCAAGTATAAATCTTGCACAACACATCATTATCAGCTCTGAAAACAGGGGTCACATGAGGCTACACTGGAAAACTACCCAACTTGGGAAATCTTAAACGTGTTGCAACACTTTGACATACATTAACACCTTAGATTTCAAAACAATGATGAATTTTATTGCTTATGATATAATCTGATTTACAATTTTAAAAAAAAATGGGGCTGACAATGTGCTCTTAAACTTATGCTTTTTTTTAAAACCTGCAATGCAGGTCAAACTCATTTTACATTGTGAGTCACATATAGCCTTTGACCTTGAGTGGGCTGGACCAGTGAAACTTCCCTTTCTGTCAGTGAAAAGAAGTTTAACTACACATTTAATCTCTGGAATATCTTAATATCAGAAAAAGAAATGCAGTTTTGTTTGTCTCAGTTTATCTACATGATAAACTACATGCTGTAATAAATGGGAAAAAAGTCTGTTAGGGCTTAAGTTGTAAGAAATAAAATTTGAATTGTATACGTGGGGTAATAATATTTATGATAACTGTATAAAAATACAGTTTCGATTTCCCAAAGCAATCCAATTGGACTCTTAAGCAGTGATTCTGGCTCCTGGTGCTCATGTTTGACATCCGGGCTGTAAGCCTCATTTGGCTGGACACCATCCCTATTGTAATTTTTTTTTTTTTTAAAGTTTCGCTGGAATAAAGAGTTGTTTTAAAACAACAACAACCACCCTACTTTGTCATTCCTGCAGGGTTGCAGGAATGACAAAGTAAGACTTCCCTGAGAAGAACTGAATATGACAGCCACAGGCAGAGTCCTGATTACCATACAGTACAATCTGAAGAATATCAGCATACAAAAAAAGTAACCTTTAACACAAACAGTTATCCCAGTCACACACTCATTCACTGTCCTCCTTCGAAAGCGGTCAGCTGTACTTTGAACAATCCGTCAGTCTTGCAGTACCGCGGAAGTGCAGCCACATGCTTCATCTCCTGTCCCGGTGCCTGCTCCTGTCTCCGTGCCTGCGGTCATCCCACTCTCGGCCTCTGTCCCGGTCATCTCTCCTTCCTCTGTTGCCCCACTCTGCTGTTCTATGTCGGTCCCGGTCCTCCCTGTTTCTCCCGCCTGGTCTGTCCCACTCCCTCCCTCCACCAACACCGCCACCTCCTCCTCGTTCCTGCACCGGGTCTACCCCGAGATTGATGGGTTTACGGAAAGGCCTGTCCCTGCCGCCGAACCGCAGCTGTCCGGATTCCTTTTTCCCTCCAAGCCCGCCGCCGAGCCGCCGCGGGACCCATCCTTTAAGAGTCCTCTCTTGCTCAAAATCCACGAACACTTCATGCTGGTCCACCACCAGCTTGTTGGCGTCCCGGCGGGCTCGGACCACAGACCGCTCCTCTTTGTACTCAATGAAGGCATATCCTTTGGAGAAACCAGTGACGATGTCCCGGACCAGCCGGAGCCGCTGGATGTCTCCGTACTTAGAGAACACTTTATGCAGTTTATCTTCGGTTGTCTGTGGGTTCAAGCGGGAGACAAAAAGCGTGAGCAGTGGGTCTCCAACGACGCCTTTGTTGGGCTTGTACCGGGCACCCATGGCCCTCCAGACCGCTCGATCATGGGGCTCCACGTCCGTACCGTCGATGCTACCAGCTTTCAGTGGGTCGTACACCTTCGCTATCGGACTCCAGTCAGCCATTTTTAACTAGAACGATGGCACAGGAGACTGGCGGGTTTTACAAACAGTTTTCAGGGCTAATATTTCTCTGCATTAGCCGCTAATTACCCGTGAAACCATACCAGTACCACTCTTCCAAGTGCATCAACAAAAACATTCCGTAATGAAACGTGCTCCAGTGTGTCACATTTTAAAGTCCCCCACTCCCCCGACTAAGGATACTAGAGTTCCGCGGTGCTAAGATACTTGGACCAACTTAAAAAAATACTGCACAAAAATAGATAACGCAGATTAATTATAGCATTAGTCGACAAATTTGCAAATATGAAGTAAGGCTTATTATTGCTAATATTATTAATAAATAATGCTTTTTATAAAAATAAAAAGTTTATAAATAAAACTTTTTATTCGTTGCACAATACTGTGTCACTTTTTTATAATTTTATATGATTACACCATAATCAATAGCATAGAGAGTGAAAGATTAAAGGCAATAGCATTGTTGTGTTATTAAGCCATTGGTCTAGCATGTGCAACCAGGACACCGATTCCTCGATTCTACAAATCATTCTTCCATAATTCTTTTCGATGGTGCTGGTGGAAAGTGCCTTAAAACTTTTACAGATGTTAGACTGTCATTTTAAATCAGGTGACTTTGAAGATTATAATATATGTAAGAATTAAATAATTTTCATGCTAATCAAATTATTCAATGACATTCTGATGCTCTACAGCTGGCTGGTTGGTTGATTCGACACAAGATGAATCAGACATTGCTAGAAAAAACATTAGAGCCCAACCTGATTCCCTCACTGTGAGAGTCACATCATCCTGTCAGTGTATGTGCTCCCTGATTAAGAATATGGAAAGGAACAACTTATCTGAACGCCGCCTTTTTCACATGTCTTTCACATGGACACTCAGGATTTTAAAGTTGCTTTTTTATACAATGCACCTGTGAAAACATGCATGTTTTCATGTACAGATGTTACTCAAATTGGTCCTCTATCATATGATTTTTCATTTTCTTTCAGCATTTGGTTTCATTTGGAGTCATGAGGGACATATCTCTCTTTCTATGTCCAGGACCAAAATATGTTGGTTGTAACATTATTTGAGTTACTGTTGTCTAATAAAATGGGTGGTAAGTGTATACAATTATCTAAAAAGATTGAATGTCAATGCTATTCAAGTTACAGGTGCCTGAACACTCTTGGGACAATGCATTACAAAAACATTCTTTAATAAAACATTGAAACCACAACAGCTTCTGCTCCACAGTGAATAACTTCTTACAAAAATTGTGAACATGCTTCACTTCATTTTTCTGTACAGTTCCATCTGATACACATGGTACAGTATCAAAAGGGTTTGGAAAGGTGAAACAAATTCTTCTATGTAGTTTATTTAAAAAATAACTTCTGCCGAGTAGATGTATCTAGTCTTGTTGTTCTAACAGCATAGAAATTATACATAAAGGTTGAGCAGGTGTGCTCTTTAGCTCTGCTCCTGATTCATAATTTTCTGAAAGCCTTTACATATCCTCCACGCTCCATTTATAGGCCGCTTCCTGCACAGCCTTTTTATCTGCCATCCTCTGGTAGCGTTTCTGTTCAAAACCATTTGACCTGCAAGACACACAAATAAGATAATCCTATTAATTATGCTACCACAACCTAAAAAGCCAAAGACAATCCATTCAATTAGGCGCAAATTTAATATAGAAGTGGAAAAATATGATCACAATTGCAAAATGACAAAGTGATGTGTGTATTAAAAACATTCAATATTAAACTACAAATCTGTCCTCAACAGTTTTCCTCTGTCACTGATGTACAAACTCTACCTGTCAACTCCATCCCAGCGGTACCCCGGTGGAATATTGAACCGGTTTGGAGGTGGAGCAGGGCCTTTATATTGAGGTTTATCTACAAAAAATCAAAACAAAACATACAAATAAATAAAAATACAAACAGTAGCAAAAACAAGACTGCTGTTATTTAAAAACTTCTTACAAGGATTGACCTGGTGAAATAAAATAAAACATATGTAATGTTAAACACCTTGTGTTTTTGTGCCACGGTCCTTTTTACGCCTGAGCATTGCAGCCATAGGATCGCCTTCTCTTTCTTGTTCTCTCAACATGCGGTCAAGATCCTCATCGTCACGGTGACGTGCCAGTGGCTTCTGGGCTTCGTGCAGCGCGTCCTCAAGTTTCTGCTGATGCATCTGGCTCTGTGCCAACCTATACATACATTTTAACATAAACCATTGAACCACATGATGCTTTTATAATCTTTTATGTGGATACAATCTCATAAACTGTGATATTTGAAATGATCATGCACATTTACCCTTTTCCCCACTGAGCGTATTTCTCGTCTCTTGCCGCTTTTTCTCCAGCTTTCTTCTTCTGTTCATCTCTCTCTGAATCCAGATCCCTCCTTTTGCCACTTTTGTCTCTGAAAATCGTCTGAGCATTACGCGATTCATCTGGTCATAGGGGATGAATGGGTAAGTATGTAGAAACTTCATTATTTAATTTTAGGACTAAATAAAATACGACAATATAAATGATAAGCTGAAATGAGATGTAAAGCTGTATGAAGCTCTTCCATCAATGGGTGTAAAAAAATCTTAAGAGAGAATAGTTGAGGAAACCTTCAAGTGGCTGATTGTGTTTTTCTCTGCGTCTGTTCTCCTCTTGCTCTTTCCTTAAAATGTCAACAGAAACCAGGCCTGCCTTTCCACCAGATAGCATCCTTTGGCCCTGGTTATTAAAAAAAAAGACAATGAAAAAAAAGAAAAGAAATTTGAGCGAAATCAGATTTTACATTACTCTTTGTTCCAACACAGTCTGCTTACCTGTGACTGGCCTGGCCTACGAGGAGGTGACAAATCTCCATCCGAGTCCCTTCCACTCGGTGGCCGCACCCTGGGTGGAGACTGGTCAGAGTCTGAGCCCCGTTTAGTTTTTGAGGGCCTTCTTGGAGGAGATTGGTCGGAGTCAGAGGCATTTCCCTTCAGGGGCCTTTTCCTCGGGGGAGACGGATCCGAGTCAGAATCATGTCTATTCTGACCCTTCTTAGCCACCGCTGACCGATGAGGATCCGGTGAGCGTTTTTTACTTAACAAGGATGAGCTGAGCTTGCTTTTGCTGGAGGCTGAATCTGACAAAGACACAGTTAATTTGTTAATTTTCATTTTGTAATGACTTTTGAACAAAAATTAAAGATTTATTATTAGATCAAGGTATGCCTTAAAAAGAAATTTCCATACAAAACTCATGTTAAATGGGCCTTTGCTTTTTACTTTTATTCATATGCCACACCAGATTCCAATTTACAATTTAATTGGATCACTCACCTTTACTTTGCAATTTTTCTGACTTTTCTGAACATTGTCTCGGTGGTGACAAGTCTGGGGAGTCATGACGTCTTCTCCTGGGAGGAGAGACATCCGGAGAGTCGTGACGTCTTCTCCTGGGAAGAGAGACATCTGGAGAGTCATGATGTCTTCTCCTGGGAAGAGAGACATCCGGAGAGTTGTGACGTCTTCTCCTGGGAGGAGAGACATCCGGAGAGTCGTGACGTCTTCTCCTGGGAGGAGAGACATCCGGAGAGTCCTTCCGACTTTTCCTTGGAGGAGAGATGTCTGGAGAGTCATGCCGACGTCTCCTTGGAGGAGAGACATCCGGAGAGTCCTTCCGACTTTTCCTTGGAGGAGAGATGTCTGGAGAGTCATGCCGACGTCTCCTTGGAGGTGAGACATCTGGAGAGTCATGCCGGGTCTTTTTGACAGGAGAATCCCGTCCTCTTCTCTTTGAAGACAACTCTGGTGAGTCATGTCGACCTCTGCTTAATGACCCAGCCTCTGTATTTTGATGTTCTTTTCCATTTCCTTCCTCTGTGTCGTCATTTTGATCCACTTTTAGGAGAGGAAGTAAAAGTATAGTAAACAACATTCTTAACTTAATATTGCACAAATCCCCCCTACTTCTGTGACTTCTTATTTACCTCCAATTACTTTCCATCTGTTGCTGGTCCTAAAAACTTCCATCTGTTTCACTTCCTCGGGTCGATCATCAATCACCTCAGCAATCTGAACAGTTAACAAAAGATTAAGTTTTAAAACAGAACTTGGTGACATAACAAAAATGACCCAAACTACAAGCATACCCATTTAATACAATAGATTAAATTTCAGCATTAAGTAGTGTCCCAAATCATCAGGCGCATGTTTATTGTTTAAAAGAAACCCTCCTATACAGGAGCGCATATAGCATATGTTTAATCCGTAATCATTTCAACTGAATGAATGGACAGGTTAGCCAGGTAGCTAGCTAACGTCATCTTACCACTGGAGCTTCTTCTTCATCCTCTTCCTCAATCTCCGTCTGCTGTGTGACCATCTGTTTCCAATCTATGTCATCGTCCACTATTTTAAGTCTTGAATCAAAGAAGTAAACACGAGTAAGTTATTACATTAGGCAGTGAGGAAAACAGCGCTGCACAACAACAGAGTCGTTAACTAGCTTAACGGCTAACAAATACAGCTAAATCTGCGGCAAAAATCGACTAAAACGTCGCCAGCGGCTCACCCCTTCTCGGGAACCTTGCGACGCTTCTTTTTTGCCTTTCCTTTAGATTTCAGGGAATCATCGTCGGCTGATAAATAACGTTTTAGGTACTCAGCCTTAGAAAGTTCCTGTCCGTTCTTACTGCCTGTGAAAGCAGCCATCATTATGTTGTCGGAAACTACGGGTGGCGCTGAGGTTCAAGAATGCCAGTTCGGATAGCGGATGCAAGGGGTAGGCTGAGATTGAGGCAGGCAAGCAAGCATGCCTAAATTGTAAAGTGTAAACTATAGTTAGCAAATAAAATAATACAAATAAATTAATACAAATAAATCATGAAAGGGTTTTGAGGAATTTACCATTGTTAACTCCAATTTCACTCCAGGTGCAGTGCTGTGAAAGTATTTGTGTGAAGGGGGAAATAAACCTATTCAAACTTACCTGTCCCCGTGTAAAACAGTAATTGCCCTGTTGTTAAATCATTAATTAATTTACTGAAATTGGGTTAACTGTGATAAACCACATTTTTTGCTGAGGTGCAAAAGTGAGAGTGAAATAAGAGAACACCAATAGTTTTAATTGATATCAGTAAGAGGAAGTTAAACTATCACCAAAAAATTGTCAGTCATGTGTTGGCATTATTTCTACGTCATCAAAATAATATTGGTCCAGGTTTACTGACACTTACTGACACCGTCACATTATCAATGCTGGTCATCATGCCCTTTTGCTGCTAAAGTATTTATACCTACTTTTCTATACCTTCTTCTATATTCTTCTATATCCTTCTTCTATATTCTGTTTTTTTTCTTGTTATTGTTATTTTATTGTTATTTATTGTTTTCTGTTATTTTTTTTTTATCTGTTTTTAAAATTCTGTTTCTTCGTTATTCTGTTTCTTTTCGCTCTGGGGCCGTGTGTACGTAATTTTCGTTCCACCTCATGTAAACATGTGATGCAAATGACAATAAAGCTTCCTTGAATCCTTAAATCAGCATTGCAACTGACCTGTGATAATGTCTGAGCATCCAAGAAGTTGGCTAATTCAATTATCACTGGCAAACCAATGTGAGTAAACTAATCTGGCTAAACTAAACAGCAAACCAACTTGAAAATGTATTTACTATATTCTATCAGTTAATAAAGAAAACACTTATACTGACCATTTGTTCTAGGAGAGAGTTTTATATAAACAAGCACATATTTGCGGACATTGCAACGTTATGACATCACAACAAAATGATTGGTCAGTACCTGGACCAGCATTATTATACAGATGCAACACCAACACAAGGACATCAGATACACTGTCACTCATCATGAAAAACAACATGCCAGAGTCATGCCATGGCCTCAACATAAAAGACAATACCTCTTACAAATACCTCTGTCATGAGAGTGATAAACACACAGTGCAGCATTATAGATTATAGATTAAGTTACTAAGCTGCTGATCTTTTGTCTTGATGCATGCTCAGTCATCCAGGTAATGGAATCCCAAAAAGTGGATTCTCTTCATTTGGATGTAACGTTTTCAGTGTTAGAAACATTTCATCACTCATCCAAGTGACTTCTTCAGTCTCAACTGACTGCAGGTTTCCCCAATCTTAAAAACCGTACCTTTGCAGAATTACTAAAACTAGCATCACTGGCAAACAGTGGGCTGTGATGTAGTTTCTTGGTCATTAACCATTTATGACTGTCACTGCTCAGTGACAGAAATACTTATGAGCCCCTGAAACAAGCCCAGGAAGTGGTAACAGGAAGAGGGTGATAGATTGTCTGAAGCAGTTAGAAAAAGCGAATGCTATTGACCGGACCTCATACCACAGGCTATACCCAGGGACAGTCTATATGGTGTACCTTTAGGACCAATTGTCTGTATAATCAACTCGGTCACCTATAACACCTTAAAGCGTCTGGCTTCGATCCTCAACCCGCTGGTAGGCAACTCTAAACACCACATCCAGAACAGTTAGTTTTGGTCATTGTGCAAGGGTACTGTTTATTCATGTTACAGCAACTCATGAGTGAATGAACACGGTGCAATAAAAGTACTTTTAGAAGTACATTTTTCCAAACACTGGTGGTGTCAAATTTGTAAGGAAAATGTGGGTTGAGCACGAGAGTTGAGTATGTGGGTTGCGGCCAATGTTCCCGCTAATTTTTCATGTGTCTGAGCGAACACACAAACTCCCTGAGCGATCCTTTGGATCACTGTGAGCGACATTAGACATGTGCATTGAATCCATCCAAGTTACATGGTTTATTAAAATTAAAATAAAAAAAATAAAATAAAATTACAGCATTTACATTTCTGTTAGACTACTTTTAATTAACTGCTTTAGACCAGTTACAATGAAAGTTTAAAAAAAAAAATCTTGTTCATGACCTGTGTAGTATATTAACACTATTGGAAGTAAAAATAACTTGAACTCCAATTTTGAAAACACAACTTTCTTTCTTTCTTTCTTTTTAAAAAAACAAAACAAACTCTGACTTGTATTATGAGTCTGTGGTCCGTGAGAGAGTCCTGTCTGCAAAATACAGTCTATAATGACCAATGTTGGGCAAATAATTATATAGTTACTTCTTCAAAAAAGCAACTGAGTTTTGCAAACAAGTTTTTTTGCAGCTGTTTACCTAAAAATGCTGCCAAGGCGGTTTTTTAAACAAACATTTCAAAATACTTATAGAACAATCAGGTGTTCTGCATCAAATCTGATGCCACACAAATTATTTGTGCCACTCCAAAAATTAATTTCTGTCCACTATGAGATAAAGGAGAACAACAGCCTGATACCTGCAGGCCTGACAACAGGAGATGTATCACTCCTGTAACACCTGTAACATTCAGCAGTCGCCTCATTGTTCTGACACATCAACAAAACTATTGACTACACTACACACTAACTACACAAGATTTGCGCTAAACGTCTCAAATCTCTCACATATCAAAACACCACCGTCACTCCTAAAACTTCCTCCCGTTTCTTAACAACTAGATGCCACGTTGCCATATCATTTTTTGATTGGTCGACATGGTACTTTTTTCGACCAATAGGAAAGAGTGGGGGGGTTGGTTTTGTTTTTGCTCACAGGCGGAGAGTGCTTTCGAGCGTTTTCCTTATAAAACGCCGTTTTTTCCGTTTCTTCTCGCAGTAAATATAAACAACGATAGTATTCAGGAAGAAAACCAAACATTGCAGATATTTTTATCATAACTCTGGTTTTACGTGGCCTATCAACACAATTTAAAAACTGGTATAAAGTCCACACTTTTTCCGTCAATTGTTCCGTCTGTCATGCTCACATCTCCAATGGTTGTACACGTTGTCATTAACGTGGCTTAACTCCACATCAGCCAGCTTTGCTAGCTAAAACACCGGTGTCGGCACATATTTACTTTAATTTCAATTCAGGTTAGAATTTTTTTGTGTGCGCAACGCAGATTTTCTCTGCGCAGAGACCGTGCCAACAGAGCGCAATTGCGCGCGTGCGCAGCTTAGAGGGAACATTGGTTGCGGCCATGAAAAATTTGCCAATAGCAAACAGTTTATTTTGCTATTGACACTTGTTGGGTGTCATTTATTGAATTCTGAAAAAACAAGCCACATCCACAATTTAATATTTTATTCTTTTAACAAATAGGGGCGTCACTAACATGTGGAAGAACAATACGCAGCCACAACAGCCTGGCATTTCAACCTCATGCTGGTCACCAGGTTGGCCACACACTGCAACTCAGCCAGTGTGTGACCAAGTGCTGTGTTGGTCACTGTGTTAAATAGGGTTGTGTCCTTGTTTTATTTTGTTACATTTTTGGAAGAACCAAACTGCAGGTTCAGAGAGTGTTTCATTTTGCAACAACTGTATGTCATTGATATCTATGATCAACTACTTATTCCAAGACAAAACCAAGTTCCCAAAAGATATACTAAAATATATTCTGTAGATACCATCCAAGATGTTGGGTCTAAATACCCCCTTTACTGAAGCTCTACCAGAGTATTGCACTCAAGCTTGTATCTTTTCCGACTTCTACAAGTTCATTTTTAGATCAAATTTAACCTCAAGGCCCAAACACAGTCATTTTATCCTGTTTTCCTACCATCAAAATATGTATAAATACATTACACAGCACATTTTGACACTCAGACTGTTGAATGCTTTTATTTTCAAACTTTTCAATCCAGGAAAGCCAAATGGAAAATATAAAGTATAGATTTTATATGAACAACAGAGTCTGCGTCTAACTAATCAAAAGGTTTTTAAGCCATGAAGCAGTTCAGCAAACATGTAAAGCAGCAAAAATACACTTCAGGTAGAAAAGTGTTTTTAATAATTAATTACTGATGGAAGACTCACTCTAGTTTACTTGAATTAATTTATTTTAATTCAGCAAGAAAGGGAAAAAATCACGAACCCGAGGAATACTTGAAACTTTATGCAAAACACTCATGGGGTGGCGTGAACATAAACCAAAAAGCCAACAAATGGTATCCACTACCTGAAAAATGGCGCCATCTTGTGGCCTCTATCTGTCACTGTAATTCCTTCAAAGCTTTGTGGAAAATGCTTCACCTGTAAAAGTTCCGTAGTCACCACTGACAGTTTTGTTTACCTGCAGAACGTTCAGCGGCGTCATTCGATGACGTCACAGGAGAGTCAGAACGCAAAAGTAGCAAGTAAACCTATGACGTTCATCTCTGCATCATTATATTTGGATGCAATTGGTGGAGAAATATCAGTCAACACTTCGCAGCGTTCCTCGCAGCATTCACTTGGCTTACTCTACATTTACATCGTGTTTTTAAAAAGCTTGCTAAAAAGTTTTCAAACAATTTTAAAGGACTTTGGACAGTCTGAAAGTTTTAAACCAGTCAGCTTAAAAGTTTGACAACTGTAGTTTCCTCCAGACTGTTTTCATGGATCAAATGGAGAGTGGAGACGGACAGCATAACGACCCCATTCGAAGTAAGAGCGTGATTTCTCTTTTCAGTTTTCAGATGGATTATCTGACAGTTTGTTATTACACATAACAATTTCCAAAGTTTTAAGGCCTCAGTCACACAAGCCCAGAGTCTGGTCTGTGACCCCTGAAAACCTCCGTGTGGTACGGTGTATTTCCTGGTTCACTGGGAATACACATATTTCTCTTTTAATCCACTTTGCAAAGAGTTGCTTTGCAAAGTGGATTATTTAGACTTTGCATTACATATTATATATAATTATAACAATCCTAATTAATTAGTTTAATAATGCATTACTACAGTGAGGGCTGAGGAAAACATTGAAATAGTGACATTTATAGGCTGCTGCTCATCAACTAAAACCTTTTTTTTAAATTGAAGGAGCAATCACACTATAATAATTTTAATATATGTCTGTTTGTATGTTCCCTGTGTAGTTGCACAAATTGGAATTTGTGGACAGTTTTGGCATCATATGAATGATAACAATAAATTATTTCTTTATTTATTGTTGTAGGGGTACCAATCCCTCAGCTGCTTCTTTTATTGGAGCAGCATGAAGAAATCGATGCAATTCGCCCGATGATCCGCTGGCTGCAGGTTGGTCTTTCACGTGGGGTCTTGACTGAAGAAAGCCTCCTTGTTTTGAATCAAGTGATTCTTCAACTGCCGCAAGATGAAATTGACGACGATCTTCCTAACAATGAAGAAGAGGCTGATGTTCTTGCAGGAGGAATTGAAATTAATCCACCTCAGGAAGAAGAAGGACCCCGGGAAAATATTATAGCAGGGCTCCCAGCAAGAGAAATTGAATTAAACCCGGCCCAGCAAGCAGTAGATCCGATAGTGGAAGAAATTAGATGGTTCTGGGAAGACGAGGGGTCTGACAGTGACAACGAAAGTGTCCCTGAAAATGACAATGAAGACAGTGACCCTGATGAAAGTGACCCTGATGAAAGTGACCCTGATAACAGTGACAATGAAGATTCAGACAGTGGACAGGCTGCCCCTGTGTTATTGCCCCCCAGCCCAGTACCGGGGGGTTCCAGGAGGAGACCAAGGGAAGAGGAGGACGATGAAGAGGAAGATGGGAGAGACAGAAAACATTTTAAACGCTGAATTTTGCTGCTGGACACTCAGCATTGCAGCCCATCTTCCAAACCCAGTGTCCGACATGTAACATCCTAAGCGACTGAATCTTGGCTGGCCTCCTCTGACCCACTGATTTAATTTCCTGCAACCAGGGACCTTTTTACCTGTGGCACAATGTGATTGTGCAAACAAATGGATGAGCTTCTCAATGCTACCCAAGAACGAGGACGGCTCACACTGGAGCCGACACTGACCTCATCAGTGTCAATCAAACTCATCAGCAACCAGCTTCAGGTATGTTGCTTTGACTGATCATTATAACTTACAGTGATATCACTTATGATTGTAATAACTTGTTTCAGACTGATTCACTGTTTATTAGAATATAATATACATTCTGTTTCTTTCTCCAGAGGAGCTTGCATCCGATAAAAGCAGCAGGGACAAATCCAGGAAACAAATGGTTAGAAGGAAGGAGTGAAAGGGTACACCATGCACAAAGTTTTGGACCTATTACAGCCCCGGTTGAAGATGGAGTTTTGGTCCACTCATCTGGTCTGGATTCTGTTGACTTCACTGAAGGGATAGATCCTTGCCACGAAATGCAGGGATATATTCATAAAATATTGTTTGTATTTTAGTTAAAGAGCTAATGGTACCAAATGTGATTTAATAGAATGAATGACAAACTGATGTGTGTATTAAAAACATTCAATATTAAACTGCAAATCTGTCCTCAGTAGTTTTCCTCTGACACCGATGCATAAACTCTACCTGTCAACTCCGTCCCAGTGGTACCCCAGTGGAATATTGAACTGTTTTGGAGCTGGAGCAGGGCCTTTATATGGAGGTATATTGTGGGAGTAGAAGTGTGTTTCCCTAGATCAGGGGTGTCTAACTCCAGCCCTCAAGGACCGGCACTTGAGGCCTGGAGTTGCCTACACCATTCCCTGGGCGTCTAGGGCAGCGGTGTCAACACGCTTGAGTCAGATGATTAGTTCATTCCCAGGCCTCTGGAGAACTTCAAGACATATTGGAGAGGTAATTTAGCCATTTGAATCAGCTGTGTTGGATCAAGGACACATCTAAAACCTGCAGGACACCAGCACTCGAGGCCTGGAGCTGCCTATCCTGATGTAAACCAAACAGCCAACAAATGGTATCCACTACCTGAACAATCGCGCCATCTTGTGGCCTCTTTCTGTCACTATATCTCCTTCAAAGCTTTGAAGTCTGAAGTCGAAAAAAGCCCAATTTTATCTGTTTTGTTTTGGTGTAGAAAGCAATGAAACGTTTTCCAATACTCTAAAACATTAAACGCATGTTTTTAAGATAATGATTTTACACATTTCTCCATGGATTTATATAGCTTTGTCAGACAAAGTTAATCCGAAGTCATGGCCTTTAATTCATAAAAGCGCATTACAAACATAAAGTTACATAAAATGTGACTCAGGGAATTCACAAAAAATAGAAACAAACAAACAAACAAACAAACAAACAAAACCCCAACATAACATTAACAGGATCGCCAAATGTATACTGCAGTTGAAGCACAGTACTGAACACCAATAAATAGTATCAGTTAATAAATAGTAACAGCTTACAATAACAGTGGCAAAACAGATCAAACAGAAAGGTTCTGTTTTGTTGATTTTAAATCACTACAGTATGAAGCAGAGCTCACATTACCTGGAAGGGCGTTCCAGAAAAGTAGAGCATAAAATTCAAATGTAACTTCTGTGTGTTTAGTCTTGACTATTGGAGCAACAGCTCAGGCTAGCAGCTGGTGTTAAGAGATTGGTAAAAAGACAAGCTTCTCATGAATCCTTAGCTTTTTCTTTGAGGAGCCTTTAAAGACACTTTAAAGAGACTGCATTTTTTTTCTTTTTAAATCATGCCAAGACATGACTCCTTTAAATCATTATTTAGTGTCAAGATGAAGACAAGACTGATTTTGTAATTATAAACAACACCCCCCAAATGTTCCATTTTTTTCATCTCAAACTTTCCATCTCAGTCCAGTGAGCTCTGAATTCACAGCAAATTAGAATCAGGTTTTCAGTTGTATCTTTATTGAAAACACAGGAAACAAATGCAGCATCTTCCAAAGTAATATTTACCCACATACCCAGAGTACAGCTGTGTTTATGCATACAAATAGCAAATCACTAAATATTTCTGTTGAACCATATCTGAGTCATCATTATTGCTGGAAACATTCCAATATTGTTTCAGTGCTTCTTGGAAGAAAAGATAAGACAGAGAGACAGCGTTTTTTATGCAAGGGATGTTTGTGGATGTAGACAAAAAGCAGAGGCGTGGTTAGATGTGTGTGCTCGTGCAGTAGCCTGTATGTTTTCGGTAAGATAGCTTTCTTAGCTGTGTGTATGATAGAAGAAAAGCAGCAGGCAGACCATCCATGACCAGGAGTTCTTCAGAAGCAGGCTTACAGCTGAGCAGCTGAGAATATTATCTGCCAAAGAAGAAAAGTGGGTTCACACAGACCTCTTAATATTTGTCTTCCCCTCATACCCACTGCTTCAGATCCACCCATACATGCGCACTTGCCAGTACACTTACCCTTCTGAACACTGATGTTTGCATCCTGCCCGGATATGTTGCACAGGAAGGTGGTGTTGTCTGAGAGTTTATCTCTGAAGTCTGACAGCGTCATTCTGTAGCCGACGGGCTCCAGCTCCTCCACTCTGCTTTTGTTTATGAGTAGTGAGCGGTGAGTTGCTGGCCCACTGGACACATTGGTGTTAATGATCTCCTGCCTGACTCCGATAGACCACGAGAACTGATAGGTGTTGATTATATTAGGCTTGTTCTCGATCAGACAGTCTACTCTCAGTTCCTCATCCTCTTCCATGCACACGGTCATAAGCTGAGATTTTACTGGAATGAGCATCACTGGGGCAAAAAACACAAAATTACATACTTTGTGAAGCTGTTTCAAACCTAATCATTCAAGTGCTTTTTTTTCTCCTCGACAGTAATAATTCCTAAAAATGTTTCTCACCTCCCAACACTCCATATACAAATAGAGACTTAAGCATGTTGAAAAAGTCCCATCCAACTTTAAACAAAAAAAAGAGGAAACCTGAGGACAAAGAAAGAAAGAAAGAGCAACACATAAATTGTAAACAAGCTTGCAGTGACGCATCAAATTGTATTATGATCTCTGTGGGTTGGGCTCTCCGGGTACATATGAGGTCAGATTGGGTGAGGTCATGACAGTATTTCTAGTATGGATTTTGATTCAAAGAACAAAAACAAAACAAGGTTAAAATGCCCTGTCCTCTGCCTACATCCACAACTTCATCCACCCATGGCAAAATCTAATGATGATGCAGAATAAAAAGAGGATGACACCGATCCGGTTTTCCCTTGTTTGTTTAGCTAAACTGTTTCTCACTCCTTTCCAATTACATTGAAACACTTCATATTTATCATTATCACAAGCATTATCATTTTAATCTTAAAGGTTAAACCCTGTTTATCTCTGCTCGCAGCTTTTGCCTGCTATCATCATCTGGGTATTTCCACAGTCTTGCTCATCTAGTGCCATCCAGTGACCCAGTCCTCACATATAGTCCCTGAAGGTGCAGATGAACATCTTCTTGGGGTCTTACCTCCTGCCAAGGCTGAATGATGCAGCAGTGTCTTCCTGCGTGGTCTCGTCTGGCTGTGGAGCTGCAGGAAGTCACCTCAATGTGCTGCACCACAAAGCCCCACAAGTCTGAGAAGAGATGGAGCAGCACAGAAATGTGGAGGGAGAGTGGGAGGGATGATGGTTGAAGAGAGAGTGCTGATTCGTCTTTCTCCTCTGCAGTGCCTGACGAAGGACATCGCTGGGCAGGCTGTCTGTGCATGGAAAGGAAAAACTCAGTCATCGGTTTTACCAGCACAGTGTGAGGACAGTGTGTCTCCTCTCCTCATCCAGTCATCTCACTTTTCTCGTGCATTCTGAGTCCTCGCCTCCTAATTTGTCCTTCATTTTGTTATCTTGCACTCTGTGTCTGATTTACTCTTCTGCAATATTAATGACTTCCAACATGATGAAGTAATTCTTTTTATGTGTTTTATGTAACAAGAATATGACTATAACCTTACTGTACTGAACAGAGGTACTACACAAATTATTTTGCAGTATAGACAACACACACACACACACACACACACACACACACACACACACACACACACACACACACACACACACACACACACAGAGGCTAGAAATTTCTAGCACCAGTTACAGTGACTCAGGGTCTCCATCCAGAGGCCAATTCAAGGAATTACACAGACTGATGCAGATTTTATATGGAGCGCGTCTAAAGTGACTGTGCTGGATTTCCTGTATATGGACTGATATAGAGACTGATTAGTGAAGGGCCCTGCCAGGCACACGATATGAAATCACCACAAAGTGGCTACAATAAACTGGACTGGGCTAAAAACACCACAGGGCCAGAGTCGTCTCTATGTTTTAAGGCGACTGAGGTCCTTCAACATCTGCCAGAAAATGCTCAGGATTTTCTATGAGTCTGTTGTGGCCAGTGCGATCCTCTATGCTGTTGCATGCTGGGGGAGCAGGCTGAGGGTCGCAGATGCTAACAGACTTAATAAACTGATCCGTAAGGCCAGTAATGTTGTGAGGATGGAGCTGGACTCCCTTAAGGTGGTTTCGGAGAGGCGGATGTTGTCCAAGATAAAGACAATGTTGGATAACAACTCCCACCCACTCCATGACACGCTGGTCAGTCACAGGAGCACGTTCAGTGAGAGACTGAGAGTACCAAAGGCACCACTGAACGACACAGGAAATCATTCCTGCCTGTGGCCATCTCCCTGTACAACTCATCCACTTAACACACTGTTTACTGCAACAGCTACACCCTTTTTGCACATGTTCTTCCTTTTTCAGCTATTTATTAATAAGTTACTTTTATGTATATATATGCATGTATATTTTGTGCTATTCTTACTTAGTGTATTGTCTGTCTTTGTTACTGTTTGTTTATACTGGAGCACTGTAACCAAAAATAATTTCCCATTGGGATCAATAAAGTATTCTGATTCTGATTCAAAGAAATGTAAAACAACCGATATTATACATACATATATACATATACATAATATCATATAAAACACTGACAAAACAACAAAGACAAGAGTAAAAATGATCCAAATGAAACAAAAAGTGATAAAAGTGGGACAAAAAACTAGGTGCAAATGACCACAAAGCTACAAAGATTTGTTACAGATACAGAATAACTGAAGTGAGACAAAAACTGTGATGCAAAATGAGCGGCGATGGAAAGCAATCAAAAGCAAGTGAAAAAGTAACTACAAAGATGTCAAACTAATATTAGAGTACAAAAATAAGATTAAAGAGATGTAAAATGATCCCAAGGTTGCAAAAAACGTGAACAAATACACAATGTGAAACATAACACAAGTCTCTTTAAGTGTGGGTGTCCTCAGTCGTTTACATGTTGGTTCCCATGTTCATTTAATCATCTGTGTACATTAATATAAAAAACAATATTAAAAGTACTGTGTAAAAATGACAATGGAATGGATGGAAGCCATCTGCATCATCCAAAGTCTGATATTTAGAGAGTAAAAACATAAGAAAGTATGCAAACTTCTAATATGAACATTTTGCAGATAAAAAAAAGAAAATACTTTTTTATTCTCTTCACCTGTTTTCATGACCACATGGGATTGTGCAGTTCCCAGGATGTTAAGAACACATCTGGACAGATTGCTTGTTGCTCAGATGATAACACTGGCAGATTATTAGTATAGCTATAGTCCACTTACATGAGCTGAGCTAAAAGCACTGACCTCACAGAACAGTGCTGCCTCTTTCCCTTAAATTTTCAATTGCATTCTCAGTCTTGCTTCCTTATATGCTGTAATGTTGTAGATTCAATTTTGGGTGCCTTCCTGGAACTATCCTCTGCAGCAGTCATCCTGGACATTGTAATCATTTCACCATGATGAAGACTCGTTCATACAATTAATGTTATCATTAAATAAAAATTGTTAAAATTAGTTTATGTCAGTTTCTATAAAGCAGGGATGGATATTTCAGCATATTCACATATGACAGGAAACTATCGAGTCATTTAGTCTTTCACACTCTCGCTGTGAATTACTAGGATTTAAAGCAGTTTATATTTTGATCTTGCCTGATATAATGCTGTGCAAAAGTCTTAAGCCACCCATCATTTATTTATTATTGCACAGTTCTAAAAAACTTAAAAGTCAGTATTTGGTGTGACTACCTTTATGCGTAAATATAGTCTGAACGCTCTTAGACATGCTTTCTGGTAAGTTGAGATATTCTTGTTTCTTTAAGCAGTTGTCAGGAATAGTTCCCTGGGTTTCTTGAAGGACATTCAAAGCTCTTCTTTGGATGTTTGCTGCCTTTTGTCCTCTTCTCTGTCAAGATGATCCCACAAAATCTAGGAGTACTTTTCTACATTGATAATTCCACCAATTTTGGCATGATATCCAACACTACAGGCTGTAATCCAGACTCAAACAATGACAGAGTCTCCACTATGCTTTACAGATGGCTGCAGACATTCACTGTTGTACCTCCCTCCTGACCTCCTCAGTAACTACTGATGATGATTTGAACTGAGAGTTTCAAATTTGGAATAATCACTAAATAAGACCTGCTACTACTGATTTTCAGTTAAGTCCTTGTGTAATTTGGCACACCTCTGTTTTTTCTCCCTGTTTCCCTTCTTTAAGAATGATTTCTTGACAGTTGCGTTCAGATCATTTCTGACCCAATTTGTAAGGACACGCTGCGTACTATGTTGAGATGTGCCAAGTTTTTGGCTAATAGCTCGTCTAAACTTATTGATGTGAAAATACTATTTTGTGTCTGTTAAACTGTGATATCTTGGCATTTTCTTTGTAGATTTGACTAAAGAAATGAGAAACAAATGATGTGTTTTTGACAGACAGTTAGTAACAAAATGCATGAAGATGTGACTTAAAGTTGGTTCTTTGCTAAGTTGTCTATTATCTGTGGACACAACGCTGGTTCATCCCCTGAGTTAGGTGCTTTTGTATGGTTGAACGATTCATTTTACAGTACACGGACTGGATTAAAATAGGTGAAAAAGAAGAAAAATTTTAGAAGAAGTCTGCCTCTTTAAAATATAAACATATATTTATATACATACAAGAAAATATAAAGTAAAATAAAGAGACAGCACAAATCAGTTGGAACATTTTTTTTCCTGCGACACCGAGGCTCTATTATTATTAACTGATTGCTTAATTCAAAAGTTAGCATACAGTATAGACCACAAATGTAACTGTGGCTGTATTAATGGATAAGGTTTCAGCTCACCGTTAAAGGAGGGTTGGCGGGGGTAAGTCCCCCCGGACCACAATTGCTGAAGCTGTGCCTCTGTCCGAGCGCTTAATTGCGTCAACTGAGAGTGCTCATTTAAAATAGGATGCACACACTAACAGTTTGCGCTGCTCAGCCCTCACACAGTGGCAGATATCTGTCAGGCGGGACTGGGGGTAGGCTCTCTTGGAAATAATCTGCCCACGCGTTAAGCTGCTTTATCCCCGCCAAGCCTCGGTCGGACAGAGACGCTGCAGCTCCGCTCGCAGTCACAGCCTCAATTAGAAGAGGGGCAGAGAAAGGAAAAGTGACCTAAGGTGCGGAGCAAGTTTGAGAAATCGTTTTCTTTTTTCAATCTAACAGTGTGTGAATCAGAAGTGTGCGCTGCTGTTTGCTCGGATACATGACTGGACTCAGACAGACGCTCCTGAAGCCGAACCTACTGCTGTCTGGGCAACAGCAAGAGGCGTAAAACAAGTTCACAGAGGGAATTTAACAGCCACAGCCAGACGCTGGCAAGGGTGGTATGGGCATGGAAAAGGCTGGAGTGTGGATATTCCTGATAACAGCTTGTTTAATTCCAGGTGAGCTACTCTGCTTTTACAAAAGCCCATTAATTAATGTTAATGTGAGCCCGGTTTTGCTCAACCAGGTGAAAGTAGTGCTGTGTGATATTGCGAATTTTGATGTCGATCCGATACCAATACCAAAACCGATACTTTGAATCTGTAGAGGCACCTGTAGGGGAGAGGACTGTGCCATGATTTAAGGGATGAATCATTGTCAATTTCCTAATTCTGAACACAGTTTAATGACTACTAAATCACTGTGATTTTTACTTTCCACGATAATTAGTTAACAGCATAAAAGCACACCTTTCAGGTTTTCATGTACACCACAGTCAACATAAAAGGGTTCCTGTATTTTTCATAGTTTCATGTTTTTTATTTCCAAATAAATAAAAAAAATAAATAGAACATAGAAACAAAGTATTGAACTGATCATGCTAATATCAGTTCAGTACCAATACTAGCATTGGTATCGATACTACCGATTTTTGGATTGATCTGCCCACCTCCAGGTGAAAATCATGATTTCTCCGCTCTGTGGCGACCCCAGTGAATGGGATGAAGTCAAACAAACAAAATCATTTAGTATAAACAGGGTAACCCAAAAGATAGTGAACTAACCTGATTTTCAGAGTTTTATGATATTTATAAACCCTTATAACATAGAGAATTAACACATCTCTGACTGTTGTTTTATTAATGTACTCTTATGTTGGGTTGCCAGGTTGTGGATGGTTATTACTTCTGCTAAATATTAGTGCATTTTGTATGCTTATACACCAGGTGGATATATTAATACACATTACCATTAATAATAGCATCATAAAGAGTTTGCCTGTTGCATTAAAGGCAGAAATAATCTAGACATATTTGTTGCACCCCAGGTCTTTTTTTTTCACTGTGATTGACACTTTCACAGCCTGAAACTCCACTCTCATCTGCCCGTCTAAGCCGTTTCATCTGTCAAACTACAATCAGCAGTGATCAACTCCACAGGAAGTTGTACACATTGTCAGCAGGTGCGCTGCTGCAATCACACTAAAAACACAGGTGCCAGCGGAGAAAGTGTGCCACGTATAAATGTGTGTGTATGTGTTTGGATGAATGGAGTAACTCTTGCTGTACTGTAACAGGTGCAGCGGTGTAATCACACTAAGCCAGGGCCAAACATACAGCTGTCATCAGAGTTGTGGTCTTGTAATATTGAAGCACAGGGTGGGTGGGTGGGACCGAGGTATACATATTGCGTAATGGCAAAAGCTATTGTGGCAGCATACAGACGCTGAGCTGCTCTGACATCTGCTGTGATTGCTTTTTTCGCTCGTTCAGTGATAAACCCTCCGACTCCTGTGTGAGCTGAGCAGTAGTTTGCCTGAGTGCATACATGTGTTATTAGTGAGTATGAGGCTGGTGCATGTGTGCAGGATTGTCATGCTGAAGGACAGAGCTGTGGATTAGAGCAGGGAGCAGAAGGGTGTAACAAGTTGATTGCTGCCAAGTCCCAGCCGGCTGACTGTTGCTGCAGTGTATCTGTCTTTTCTCTGGGCTCATGCAGACTCAGAGCACCTCTGCAGGTCTGTCAGATGGTGTAGGGTGTCACCAGGCTGATGTGAGTGCTGTCACTGCACTGTCCCCCCACTTTTGGAATATAAAAGTTTGAAATCCGTGTCTGCGGACTGACACAAAAAAAGGCTGACTGAGACCAACAAATAGACATCCTCATGAATTCTAGCATAATCCACTGTCCACAGCTGGAACACACAGACGCTACCCCACAAAAATAATCCATCACAAACACACAGCCCGTCTGTTCCCTCCAGTTTTTTTTTCTTTCTCTTCTGTGTACCCCTTTCTCATTAGAGTCTGCAAATAATACGGCTCCCCCCCCGCCGTCCTCCATTGTCTCTCAAACATTTGCTCTTCCTTCACAGATATTTTCCTCATTTCTCTGCATCTACCTCCCCCTCTTGGCTCTGTGTTCTCCTTTCATGTCTCAAACACAGATGCAGCAGCCATCATAATCCTTCATGAACTGCCCGCTGAACACCGGCCAAGCGTACTCTCCACGTTCCTGCGCCGCCACAGGGATTACACACTCGCATAGACACAAACATGTGTGGGTGTGTATTACACGCGCACAAACACACGTGCACACAGATTCCAAACAAACACAATGAGAGCTTATAATCGATCTGGGGGGAAATTAAAGAGGAGAAGTTTTTTTTTTCATTTCATATTAGACATAAATGGGCTGGAGCTCACACAGTTTAGTAAATGGAGGTCTACAAGTCAGTTTGATGCTGTGCAACCTTTTTGTTGGTGCTGCTGTCTGAATTTACATAGTGGCATATATCATATCATATATGTCACTGTCAGGCCACCTGTAGTATGCACAAGGCAGGCTTCAGTGTGAGTGTTGTGTGTTTTTGTGCATGAGTACTCTACCTTTTAAAGAGGGCCTCTTTAAATGCCTTACTATATTAGTTTTTTAATATCTGATTGACTTGAAGTTTTGAACTTTTTATAGTAAATTTCTCGCATAAAAAATGGACTGTGTGTCAGTCAAGCCCCCCCAAAAAGAGAGAGGGAAATAGTTTTGTTTTCCTCTTTTGCCAGTTTAATCACTCAAATGATTTTACAATGTGAATATAAAATAATAAAAAAGAGATACAAATAGAGTGTATAATCCCCGATCAATCACAGATTTGATGGCCTAAAGATTAAACTGCTAATCTGTCCTGTTCCTCTGTCACATCAGGTCAGTTTTTTCTTCTGGGTAGCAAAACACTGCAGTTCATTGCAGAAATCTTTATTAACAGAACCACGGCAGGTGATGAGATCAGTCTGAGTTTTTTTTAAACTCTCAGACACATGTTTGTAGTTACTTTATCTCTTTGGTATTGAGTGTGATCTCTGTGAACCAGTCCAAACTTTGTTCATTTCATGAGTTAACCATAAGTTAGAAAGTTGTTTAACTGCAATTGAATGTTTAACTTGACCAAAATTGTGAAATAATTTACTGCTACCATAGCTGCAGATTTATGGCTACTGGTTGCTGCAGAGGTACTTTAAATTTAATGTATTGTCACATTAGGTCATAGTTTATCATTGGTTTTATGGTTTCAGACAGAGTTGTTTTAATTAGAGTTTCAATAATTAGTAATCTCTTTAGGGCTGTATTTTACTGGGTGCTTACCTTTGCTTAGCAAGCAAAAGGTTGGTGGGTCACTTCCAGCCAGAGACACAAATCCCCTTTGGGGTTGTGTCAGGAAGGACATCCGGTGTAAACCGCTGTCAGATCAAACATGGAGAGCGACCTGTTGTGGCGACCCCTTGCGACGAGGGAACAACGGAAAAAAAAGGCAGCTCTAAAGAAAACAGAGATCAGCATTTTTATAGGAACTTAAAGTAATTACAGCGACAACTTGTACAATAATAAAACTCATGCTTGAACTGTTAATTAAGAGATGAATTTGGGGATTAGTAAATCGATCGTGATAATACTCATAAGTTCTGACTCTAGTTCTGTGAGTCTGTAGTGTCTTAAATTTGACTTCTGTTTCATTTTATGTAACTCAGAGAGTCTTCTCTTGTTGATCTGTGAGTGTTTTACTCTTTCATATTTTATTCTCAGCAGTATTAAATGTTGACTACAGTATACTTTTCAGTTAGGATTAGACAGTATGAGTAAACAGTCACATTTTAAGAGGCCTTTCTTCCTTATTTTTTAAAAGCCTTCTACAACACCTGCAGCCACCTCTACTTTGAATTGTCACACAAATGTTACAGTTAGCCTCTCACATAATGGCGCAGAAAGATGGGGATATCCACTCAGGATGCGAGGGAAAGGTCCAGCATGGTCCTCTGGCTGTTCTGGCTGCACGTTGCACATTCAACTGTGAAACAATATTGCTATTGTTTTGTGTTTTTCCCATGCTCTTCTGTTGCCCATGCAGTGCTGTTTATGGATTATTGCCATGTGGAGCTGTGAGGTCATTTCCCATACTCTAAACAATGGAAGAATGTGAGTGGACGCAATAGGAAAGAGGAACGTGGGAGAGATGTAGGGCAAATGAGATATGAATGTGGTGTGTGTGTGTGTGTGTGTGTGTGTGTGTGTGTGCGTGCGTGCGTGTGTGTGTGTCAAGTTGGTCTATTGGTTCTTACCTTAAGCCCATAATGAGCTCAGCTGCTGAGCTCAGTAGGGGGTGCTCTCAATGGGAGGTGTGTGTGTGTTAAAAAAAAATCGCACATAAGTGAAAGTGTGTCACGCCGTGGATGAAGTTACAATTACACTTTTCAGTATTACTCGCCCTGCTGTCTCATATTAACCAGATCTGACTAACAGTGACAGAAAATTGCTGCCCGGTAAAGTGAACTGCAAGAGCAAATCTTAAGCGGTGGGATAAGCAGCAAGTTAAAAGTCACTGCTTGACATCTTTGGGGTTAGAAGCAGGAAAAATAGGTACGCTAAGCAGATCTGTGGGGTCAGGAACCTTTACTGTAAAAGGAGACATTTTCATGCATGTAGCTGGAAACTATATGTGAGCCTTACAATGAAGGTGACAGCCTGTTCAGCAGAAATTTGCATCATTGTCACAAATTGGTGTAAAAAAATGTCAATCTTTTGGAACATGTGACTCCTCTGCAGTCAACCATTTATGATTATCTGGTACTTAAATAGTGATCTTTTTTTTAAATTAACAAAGTGGAACAATTCCAGGCTTTTTTTTTTTTTTTCCAGGCACCAACAAGTGTATATGCCACAGGTTAACCTACCAGTATGTGCCACCTCTTTAATCAAAATTATATTTTTAATGCTAAAATATAATTACTGGGTAACACTTTATAATAATGTCACACTATTAAGTGTTATTAAGGTATTAGCAAGTGCTTAATTCATAATTTGGCCTTCTTAAAATTCAAGTTTGTGACAGATTTCTAAAATATTTGTTTGTTTGTTTGTTTGACAGTTGGTCTAATAAATGTGTTAAGCAGTGTATAGTTAAGGCAAAGACTCCTCGTTATCTTTGGCCTGAATAACTTTATCATCTAATTCTTGTCACAGCCACTTGAAATGTGTTTCCGCTGCCACATTTGTGGCCCGTGTCCTAAATGTATTTAGCATACCTTACCATAATGACTGGAAACAGGGTGTAAGAGTTTGCCTGGCTCATTCAGCTGACTTCCCAGCCCCTCTGCTAATTATGGTACAGTATATTTCCCGAACTGTCTGGCCCACATAAATGTCACCACACATTTCATTCATCATGATTTTGCAGGCTTTGTCAAAGTTTTAAGTGCGAATTTAAAGAGCTAACATATGATTGAGCACACCAAAAGATAAATGCTGTGGCATTAGTGAGTCACTTTAGGATCCTTTTAAATGCCATTTACATATTTGTTTATAATCTTTTAGCCATTAGTGGAATTTTTTTGAGACAAGCTGTTATTTGTTACTTTTAAAAAGCTTTGACTTGAAGTTGAAGACAAATGCTCCATTGTTGCCTTTCTGAGGTGCTATATCACAGTATTACATGAAGTAAATGTACTCCATAGCCTGTATTTATTCTTGTCGTGCTGTCAGGCCACAAAAAATAAAATAAAAATGAAGGGCTGTCGTTGACACATTCTTAATGTTGTCATGATCAAATTCTTGTCAACAGTAAATCAAAGAAACTGCAGCTCTAATAATGAATTTTTTCATTTACCTAAAAACCGGACAGCCAGCGTATCATAGTGATACAGATATTTCATTCTGCAACCAAACAGCTTCTTTATTTCTGATGTTCATCTTCCACCAGCTGTGTTTACCTTGATTCAATATGTTTTCGGGGAAATAGCTTGAGTTCACTGGCAACACTTTTGTTAAATTTGAATAGGAGGTGATGGCTGAAATATTACATATTTCCATATTTAGAACAAGAAGAATGCTTCAGATTACTAATTATTTAAAAAAAAGTGAGACTCCAGTTACTGCAAAAACATCCACATAACTCTTGTCTTGACTAAATGGTTGGTTTAGAGCAGACTCTGAAAACAACTATTCATTACTTCAACCAAAGCAGGATATAATGATGAGCTGTCTATATGTACAGCAGTAAATGGATCATAAATTCTGTAATGCAAAGGCACTTTAATATCCTGAATGCTTTAATCTGACATTGCTGGCCTTCCCCTCTCCTACAGACCCCCCACAAAAGCACACAATGCATTAATGAAAATGAGCTTGCAAAGCACAGTGAACCCCGGCATTAATACAAAACTTGCTAATATCATAAAACACACAGCTGTGTTTGACCATGGAAAGATTTTGTTCATATTGTGCAGCTGGGTCCTCCTAAGAGATCTGTCCAAGCTCTTGAGTGCATGTTTGCATGCAAATGCACAAAAGCCTATTAAATTCTCTGCAGATGTATATGACGAGACCAAACAAATCTATTCAAGTACTGAGTTTATACACTTTTTCATGATTGGTTTCTGTAACGTGACAGGAAAATGACAACAGTGACATGTTATGTCTTTTCTCTGTAAATCTGTGTGATTTTGTGCCCCACAAATCTGTGCTCACAATCACAATTCAGTCTGGCAGCGGCTGAAATTGAACATTTGAATGAGGTACTGATTAAATAGCTAAGATAAGACAGTGAAATTAGACAGCAAATTACCTTTGCTTTATCAACTGTCTTAGTTCTTGATCGCACTGATTCAGCAAGGTGTTGGAAGATGGTTACACTGTGGTCATAAAGGGATGACATGGTCAGCAACATTACTCAAGCAGGCTGGGGTGTTTAAATGACTCACTTGGTGCTCATTTATGCAAAGTCTTTGATGCTAATATCCAAATGTTACAGAAGAGATTTGGATTCATGAGACCAGACAACGTTTTTCTTTTATTATCCAAGTTTTGGTGAGCACGCAAGAATTATGGCCTCATTTTCGTGCATTTCACATCTTCTGCATACTTTAGTTGCAACAAGTGGTTTTTTGAGTTACTGTTGCCTTTCTATCACTTCAAGTCAGTCTGGCTATTCTCCTGACCCCTCTGACCTCTGACATCAACAACGCCTTTCCCCACTAGATATTTTTTCTTTTCTAGACCATTCTCTGTAAGCCTTAGAGGTGGTGGCGTGGGAAAATCCCAGGAAATTTTTGAAATACTTATACCAATCAAATTTAATTCCCATTCTGATGCTTGATTTGAACTTCAGGTGGTCTTAATCATACCTCAGTGTATTTAACTTCTGCTATTTGATTGGCTGTTTAGATATTTGAGTTACCAAGCAGCACATAATAAAGTGGCTTTTGTGTGCCACTAGGTGACAGTTGTTGTGAATTAGCATTATATAAATAGAATAGAATTATTGAATTATTGCCCTTAATGGTACCATTTGATTTGCCAGAAACCAGATGTATTAGAGATGCTACTATCCATTCTTTAATTTTAAATTTTCCCCTTTGTACTGCATAATCATCTGTTAGATGAACAGGTGTGCCTAGCAAAATCCAGTGAGTGCCTATGGGATTGTAGCTGCTCAGTTTGTCTCCCTGGTTGTATTTTCTTATTCATGATGTGCCAAATGTTTTCACTGGATGACAATGAGCCAACAAGCAACCACTCTGTTGTATATATTGCACAATGTGGTCAGATATAGTTTGGCGGCATTAAGCATGGTGTCACAGAGAAAGACGTCAGACATGCCAGTTACACATGCCATGCTTTGCTAATGTTCCTCCATACCATCGCGTTTGCTGGCTTTTGAACTGTGAGGCATTTAAGAGTTCGAGCAGTGATTTCCAGTACACACATCTCTGGATTTTCTGGATCTTTTGATGATTTCATGCACAGTAAAATACAAACTCTTACCCAGAGAGGCCTCCCCATCTTTACTTCAGAAAGTCTCAGCTTCGTTCAGCTCTGATACTTTTAAGATTTTTTATTCTTATTTATTTATTTTACATCCATTAATGTAACAGCCTATAAAAAAAAACCTGTGAGGTTTTTACCAGGCAACTTTTTCCACTGATCCCATTAAAAAAAAAAACATCAGTCCTTAGTATCAAAGTCAAAATTTGCATGTGCTTTTCAAAAACCCAACAGTTTCAGTTGAAGCATTTGAATACATATTCATGATGATATGTCCAACAAATTATAGGGGTTAAAAGATTTGCTAATCAGTTTTCTGGTTACCTAGGTGCTAGGCCTTAAATCTGAGCCCTTGCAATGTTGCTTTGCTGGAGATTTTCAGTGCTAAGTGAGTGATTTCCCATGATGCTTAAAGTTCAGAGAGTGGTCATACGATTTGAAAAGATTCTTAACAGTCCTGATTGAGGCAATTGAGTTTTGAACAATGCTCTGGAGTTCACTTTATGTTGGTAATGAACTGTGTCTAGATCAGCAAGATCTGTGGAATTAAATTAGAGATGCAGCTGTGTATTGTTAGCACAGCAATGATAAAGTGTGTAACAAGACAGTGCACTCCAGGAGTAGTAACGCAGCAAATATCACTGGAGCACTATACGAGCCCTCGGGAGAACCACAAAGCTGTGTTCAGTCCTATCAGTTAGTATCTTTATCATAAACCCACTCTACTTCCTAATCCACAGCCACCTCTTTTATCATAAACAGACAGTTGAAATTAAAGCTCAATACTAATTCAATAGATCCAAATGCACACAATCTGAGACTGGCAAGAATAGAGCAAACAGAAAGTAAGCTTCCATAAAACAATGATGGGAACTTACAAGCAAAGTCGAAAGTTATTAGATCCTATTCTGAGCTGCTCCCTTATTCAAAAGTGGACCCCACAGCTGGTAGCACTGCATATTTAATTTGGCAGATTTTTACACCGCATGCCTATTTTTGCATGCCTGGGGATGTTTCACTTGTTAGGTGAATGTGTAAACGGTTATTCTTAAGGAGTTGCTAAGCTAAGCTGATAATACGTCCAAAGTAAATAAGGAAACCAAAACTAACTAGACCAAATTAACCAAAGGCAGGGAACTGATGAAGATGGAGGGAGAAACACTAGACTGTGATGTTATGTGCTCACATTTATTTAAATTTCAAATGATTTTTCTAATGATACTACTCAAAGTGCTTTAGACATAACCATATATTCATACAATACTGTATACACTCCAAGCACTTTATCTACCTAACAGCTATGGTCAGTTTAGAATCAATTAACCTAACATGCGTGTCTTTGTACTGTTCTGCTACTAAACCCAGAATACATGGAGAGATTGCGTTACAGGGAAAACATGTAAACTCCACACAGAAAGCCCCAGCCGGGGCTCAAACCAGGACCCTTCTTAATGTGAGGCAACAGTTTACCACTAGGCGACTCCTGCTGTGTTATACAGTGGATGACACAGGTGACGCTTTATATGGAATAAACAGGTGCAACCTGATATAAGGAACAAAGCATGAAAGCCTTTTTTCATTGGATGCCTGCGGGGAACCTTTAGAGCTCAAAGAACTACAACTTAAGAAGAAATATGCAAACAGACAAAATGATGATGGCTGTTCATTCATTCTGTTTTCCACATGAAAAAAAAAACCCCAATTACATTTTGATAAAAACATCTTTTTTTGAAGTGGGTCAGTATTCACTCACAGTGGTCAAACCGGTGGTTCAAGAATGGTAAAACAAAATAACTTAAAAGCAACATTTTTAAATGTTATTGGTGATTATGTGCAGTTTTTTTTAGCACAGGAAACAATTAAAAAATAAATACTAAAGAACATTTCTATCCTGTTTTAACCATTTCTGTGCCAGCTAACATTTAAAGCCATAAGAGCTGGATTGGGTCCATAAAACAACTTAGTTGCGGAAAAAGATCAAGGATCAGGTCCTAATCAATACCTGCATAAAGTTAGGAAATTATTGTGTTCATTATAAACTTAAGCCAGAAAACACTTTGACTATAAATTACTGCACATTTGTCTTTATTTAATTTTTGTGACGAGGACTGTGCTGTCAGCCTGGAGTGTATTTCGTGCTCTAATTTATTCTCTGTGATAAAAAGTAAATTATGGACTGGATTATGGTCTAATGGACTCTATTCATAACATGAAAATATTGGCCTGCAGAATGAAATATGGCACCTTGTGATCTTACTTGTTTTCTTCTTTTTTTTATTATTTCAACCACGGAAGCCCCTCTGTGTGCAGATTATGTCTACGGTGTCTAATGTAGAATCATGGTTTGTTTAGTTAGTTAGTTCCACTAACTAACTTGTACTTGTGTGTGGTGGGTGTGGCTCTGTGTTGGATTTGTTGAAGGGGATCAGTAAGTCAGTGGGAAAAGTAACAAATCACGCTTATTTTTATCTCTCTCTAATCCACAACCTTCGACCTCAGCTGACCCGTCACGCTGCTGAAATCACCTCTCACAGCTCAGCTCACTTTATGAGCTCAACATGTTTGCTGAGTGTGAACAACTTAAAGCACACCAATCTGACGCTGTCAGCGCATGTGTTTGTGTGTTTGTTCATGAGAGTGTTTGTGTGTCTTTAACCTCTTCTGCTTCTACTCCAGGAATAAATGGACAGACTGTGGAAATGGATGATGGGAAGTCGGGGTATGTTGGCTCAAGGGTGGATCTGCTGTGCCGGTTCATTAACAGCTCTCCGCCTGTCAAAATCTCCCAGGTATTAATTGCTCACCTGAATGAATGTACTATGCCAAGTGTATACGGTCCAAATTGTACTAAATCAGAAAAACACAGTATATCCGGTCCAGGGGGTGCCTCATTTGTCACCCTCCCATCAAGGATGGCAGATGGCTGCCCCTCCGTGGGCCTGGTTCTGCTGCAGGTTTCTTCTGGTGAAAAGGTACTTTTTCCTTCCAGCTGTCACTAAATGCTTGCTCAGTGTTGATCGTCTGATTGTTGGCGTTTTCCTTCTATTATTGGAGGGTCTTTACCTTCCAAATAGAGCACCTTTAAATTACTATTATTTTCATTTTGTGTTATATACTGTAAGTAAAATTGAACTGAATCGAAGACTTTGACAGGTGGGATTGGCTCCAGTCCCCCCGGTGACCCTAAAAATGGATTGATAAATGGATGGATGGATATAATAGACAAATAATAATTATCACTGAGATGAAAAAAACCACAACTATATTTCCAAAACTAAGACTAAAAGTAGAGTTAGCTGAGGTATGATAAACTCTTAAAATAAGGTTTTTAGAGACAGCCTCTTAAACATTTTAGTAAATGGGACACAAATCCAGTAAATCCTGCAGTAATTCACCTTTGCATGCAAGCGTGGTGGACATAGATAATAGTAAACCTCCATCTATTTTCTAAACCGGTTATCCAACCGGGGTCATGAGAGGCTGGAGTCTATTCCAGCTGACATTAAGCAAGCACCAAGGTAACACCCTCGTCAGCCACTTACTCTCGCATCCTCACCTATAGCTAATTTAAACTCACCAGTTAAGCTAATATATGACTTGGGTCTTTGGGAGGAGACCTGAGAACCTCCATGCAAGCAAAGAAAAACAGGCACACCCCTCATAAAAAATCCCCAAACTGACCATCAGGTTTGATCCCAGAGTCATCAGGCTGTGAGGCGCAGGTGGTAACCACGGCAACACGATGTTGAAAAGCTATAATGTTTTAAAAACATGTTTTCTATTCATCAACAAGCCACAAGGGTCTTGTTGAAAATCCTCATGCACTAATTTCACTAATTTCAATGGCGGCTGCAACAGTGGATTCTTTTTGCCGCTTTTCTCTGCTTAGCAGTTGTCTTTGTTTCTTATTGATGTTGCCTCTCAGAAACATCGTGAATAGCACTTCAGAAACAACATTCAGAGGTTTTTTAAAATTGTTTTTGTCAAATATCGTTCTTGAATACACCCCCTGTTTTCATGTCTGTGTTTGTTCTTTTATGCACTTCATAACTTATGACAGACAAGTAGGGACATGAATCCATGCTGCATGTGACAGCAGTATGGTGGGACGTGAGGAAACTGTTTCTTCTGTTTCTTCTGCTTTTCAAATTAAATCCACCATAGAGAGCAAAAACAGGAATACATAGAATCAAATTTGAAGAACTGAACCAGCAGTTTTGCCACTGAAACCATGATGTTTATAGTATAAGTATATATTACAACACAGAACAGGTTTTTAGATGGATTTCTCACTGGTGATTTTCACAAATAGTAGAAATGCACTAACATTTAAAAATAAGATAGCACTGCCAGTCTTGTAAGCTGCTTTTTATCCCTACAACATATGGATTGTCCCTGTGGTAAGAAGTCAATCTAAATCTATATTTGAAATCTGGATTTGGTTGAATAAAACAGATAAATAAATAAATAAACACTGCTAAATGCAGTCTGGTCCATAAGTATTTGGAAAGTAGTTTTCACAACTTTCCGTCTCTTCCCCGTTATTGTTACATCCAAATGAATCAGTCAAGATGCATTTGAAGTGCAGTTAAGAATTACAGACATTTTTTTAACCCCACGTTCAAAGTTAACTGATCAAACTGTCATAATTACGCTCATGGATTTTTGTAATCACATGAAGGCAAATCATTTGCAGCCTATGACTGAAACCAAATGCTGATTTTCTTCCTCTGAGATGCTTTATCAGGTTGCTGCTTGTTTATGTGTATTTCTAAATTCAGTTTTGTTGCTAGTAAGCGACAGACATGCTTAGTGGAGCGTGGTCGACTAACTGGCTCAGTCATTTTGGGGTTATTATTTTTTTGCACTGCATTCGATTAAATCAGAAAGTGTCATTTCGAAATTCATCCTGCTACTTCTGCCAGCAGTCATATTATAAATAAATCCTTTTGGCAGCCATACCTGCCCACAACCTCACACACTGACTTAGCAGGTGTGTGAGAATCTGGTTTGCTTCGGATAATGAGCTCTTTCTTTCCTTCTCCCTGCTTTTGTTTTCCAATCACTCTGGTTAAAGCCAGTCGTAGTTTAATCTGTGCAATGAGTGTTCCAGACATCCTGAAAGGTGTCTCTAGTTCATAGAGTTTGACTGGAATAAGCATACCACCTTGAGCTTGTTCTTTACTTGGCTTCGTAATAAACAGGAAAACAACTCTACAGTCATCTAGGTCACTTGTGTTCCTGTTTGGTGTTGCTGAATTGGCCAGTGTCTTTCAAATAGCTGATTTTAGACACTCCTTAAGTTTCTCCCGTCTCTGGTGGATGTCTTTTGTCTTTCCTGCCTAATTTCACCCCATTAGCTTCTCTTTGGACCTCATATTGAGAGAATATTGAAATTAACTCCAGACCTTTAGTCTCCTGAATTTATTAGTACTTCTTATCACTAAGTTGTTCAGTGGGTTTTGTTCCTGGAAAAATGGGGCACTATGTAAAATGGGCGTAGTTAACAGTTAATGTAATATTATTTAATGTTTTGATCACATCCTGATTATTTGGATCCAGATTATTAACTGGATTTTGGACCTCCTAACAGACTGACCATGTGGTGAGGATGGTCTGAGCTAACACTCAGCACAGGATCACCACAGGGCTGTTGTCTCAGCACTAAACTCTTCAAAACACTGTCATCATCAAGTACGCTAATGACGTCACCATCCTGGGCCTCATAAAAGGTGGGGGATGAGTCTGCATATAGGGACTTGGTTAAAAACAATGCCTACAGAGAGGAGAATGACCTCCTCCTCCTCAACATAAGAAAAACATATGAAATAATTGCAGACTTAAGAAAAGACCCCCCGCTTCTATAGCCATCAATAGGACTGAGGTAAAGAGAGCCGACGGCCACAAGTTCTTTGGCCTTCATGTGACATTGACTATGACTGTAAACATCACAGCAACAGCAAAAAAGCTCCAGCAGCAGCAGCATTATTTCATCATGCTGCTCAGGACGGCAGAAGTGAGCAGTCATGCCCTCACTCAAGCTTACAGAGAACTGATGGACAGCATCCTGACTCCTGGCATTACTGTCTGGTATAGAAACACCACCCAAGCTGAGAGGAAGGTTCTCCAGAGAGTCTTAAAGACTGCAGTGGGATTATAAGGCTTCATCTTTCATCAATGAAACAAACCACTGCAAGATAAGAGCACATCATATCATCAAAGACATCACCATCCTTAATAACAATAAAAAAACAATCAGCACACAGCCTGAGACGCAGCACAGCGGACACAGCACACTTCCACTACAGCTTCTCTCCTGCCACAGTCAGAATGATGGCAAGAAACAAAATAAGGACTGACTAAAATACACACAAGTGTAATAAATATTTCCATAGCATGCAATATGTTTTCATACTATAGTTATTTAAGTGCTTATAGTAATTTACAGTGACTTGCTGTTCCTTAAACTTGGAATAACTTGAAATATTGTCCTTTAATTTATCTTTGTTTTATTTGGCTTTGACTGTAATCGCTGCTCAATGTCTCTAGGTACTCAGACCCAGTGTATGTGTACAAGTGGCAAATAAAGATTTTTTTAATCTATCTTATCTGATTTAATTTTAAATACATTATGATGTACAGGGATGCAATTACAAAACTTGTGCCACTGTCTAAAAAATGATGGGCCTGACTGAAATGGGATAAACTCATTTCCCACAATAGCAATGTTGCCTCAAATCATATTTGCTGTGTGACATCTGTGGCTCATCTAAGATCTTCCAAACTTGAGCAGTATGATGTTCTCCATCATGTCGGGCATCTTTTCTCCATCGTGAATCATCCTTCTTTCTTTAGGTAACATGGCAGAAACTGGTGAACGGCACAAAGCAGAACGTGGCAATAGCAAATCCGTCCCTGGGTGTGTCTGTGGCCCCGCCCTACAGGGACCGCGTTACCTTCAAGAACGCAGCAGTAAGACGACGAACTCCCACCCTTGAAGACACCACCGTCACCTTCTCTTCGCTTCGCCTCTCTGATGAGGCCACCTACATCTGTGAATACACCACCTTCCCAGCAGGAAACCGAGAGAACACAGTGAACCTGACTGTCTATGGTAAGGCAGAGATTTGTATGCCTTCCTCCATCCTCAACTGGAGATGCTGGACGTAAAATTGTTAGAGTTATGATAAGCATAAAAGGTTCATGCCTTTAGAAACTGTGGATTCATGAACAAAAACCTGTAACGTGAGGTCCATATTCAAATGCATCTACTCTTCATGTTTCTCTAATTTTAACAGACAACATCAATCGCCGTCATCATGTCTCTGCCAGCAGGAAAACCAATATGAATGTCAGAGATGACGGATTTGGTTATTTGAATATTTAGAATGCCAGTGCATTGGTCTCCTAAAAATATCAACAGTCCCACCGTCCTTTAAGCTGCTTATTACAGAGTTTTTTGATCATCTGAACACTCACAGTCAGACATGCCAGGACATTTGAAGACATCATATTCAAATCAAGAAACAACCCAACTATTTCGAATTTTTTTTGGCCTAAATAAAAAAAAAAAGTATCATCAGTGCACCGTTTAAAAACAAAAATCCTGTTTTGTTAGGCAGTTCTTTATTCATTTGTAACAAGTTTTGTGTTTTTCCAAGGTCGAGAATGCACTGTCGCACTAATTTCTTCATTCATATAACAGAAGTTTTCTTGATTCATTTTGTTACTTTCCTAAATATACAGTGTAAAGCAGCTTTCAGGTGACTGCTGTTCATACACTATATTTATTAGTCCTTTATTTATTCAGGTAAAAATCTCATTGAGATTTAAAATCTCATTTCCAAGAGAGACCTGAACGAAAGCTTTTGCTTAATCGTTGAATTCAGGTGTTTTCATCCATACACTCAGCCTCCACAAACATTTGTGAAAGAATCAGTTGTTCTTAAGGTGTTTAGGAAACACAGCAACTCTGGAAAAAAAGAGCCAGACCACGTAAAGAATCACAAGTCGCTGAGTACTGAGCTCCATAGTGCGTACAAGTTGCTGACTCAGTAACTGCAGAGCTCCAAACCTCCTCTTACATTAACATCAGCACAAAAACTGTGCTGGGAGCTTCCTGGCTCCTGTAGATGTAACGTGTGGCCCGGAACTTTTGTCTATACAGTTTATATAAGGTCAAAGCCATAGTTTTACTTGTCAGCACTTCCGTCAAACATTGTGTTGTATTACATTTTCACAGTTCGCCCAACAACTCAGATGAGTCTGTCCACACCAACACTGGTGGCTCGTTCATCCAACCTAAAAACTCCAGTGGCTACCTGCGTCTCTTCCAACGGAAAGCCACCCGGTACAATCAGGTGTGTGGGAATTCACTTTTCCTTTTCACAGCGTGCTGTCCTCTGATAAAGGTTTGCCTTTGTCATCTTCAGATAATGAGAGTGTTACTGCTAAATCTGTCTCATCTCCATGCTTTCCTCTTTTTAAAAACTTTTTGTCCACTAAAATAAACATTTAGGCTACATTTACTGCATACACATGTATCTGTGCATCTCCATTAAGTCCTCACTGATGTGAGCAGGTGGGAGACCAGGGTACCAGGAGAAGTGACCACCCGAGAGTACAGGAACTCAGACGGGACATTCACGGTTCAGAGCGACTACATTTTGGTGCCCAGCAAAGAAACACACAAAGAGACGCTCACCTGCGTCACCACCTACAACGAGGAAGTCTACACCGACAGCGTCACCCTCGATATTCAGTGTAGGCCTCTTTTAAACCTAACAACCGCATGACAGTACAGGCACTGAGAGCTTTTGTTGTGATAGTATTGCCAGCTAAATGTTTGTGCATGTGTGCACCAGATGAGCCAGATGTTTTAGTGGACGGGTTTGATGGAAACTGGTACCTGAACCGAGAGAATGTTCAGCTGAGCTGCATAGCTGATGCCAACCCGGCCGTCTCTCTGTATCAGTGGAGAGTGTGAGTATAGCTCTAACATTTATTTTCTTACTTTCAGCACTCATGTAGCAGAGAGCAGACCATTTTCACTGGCTTCACCAGCGTGGTGTCTGAGTGTGATTCCAGCTTCTGCTTATGCATTATATTAAATTGCCATTTGACTGATTAATGGTCACAAACACCATGTAAACCATTTATACTATTGACCAAATCACAATAGTGTCAATTTAATTCAGTTTAACTCATTTTTATGCCACCTTGGGTGCAATGGCTGACCTAACAGCTTATTCAAGAGCTCTATTTTTAGTTGTCACAGAAACCCTGTCCCACAGCGACGTAAGCTGGCTTTTATATAAAGAACCAGTTCAAATAATATAGACTGAATGTCACTTTTAAACTCTTGCGAGCCCTGAAGTGAGGTTCACTCTTGGTTTTATTTCTTTCCCTTTTAGCTTCCTATGATAAAAGCATTCTCTCTTCTTTTTCCGGGGAGAGTTTACACAATGGTCTCTGTTGTCCTACTAGTCACCGTTTTAGCTCCAGATAGCTCCAGGAGAAACCTGTTTTCATTCAACAGTTCTTCATTTTCCTGGGAGATTTCATATCTAGTGGCAAATAGTGGTAGTGAGGCTTATAAGAACAGAAGGTGTTTTTATAATTTAGCTTCCACATTGGGAGATCAGTATCTGCTTCATAATTAAAAAGTTAAAGCCTAACAGCTGCTGCTTAGTGTCTAAGAAACATTGTAATACGTGGTCGTACTTTATCAGTTACACAGGAGTCTATTATTCCTAACGGCTTTATATATTTTTGTAGCTTCTGTTTTGTGGTGTACTCCTGGGTTTGTAAACTCTGATTTCATACCACTGCGTACTTTGCAGGATTAATGGCACCATCCCGAGCAACGCTGAGATCCGAGACAATGTCCTTACCTTTAAAGGGCCGGTCACATATGACCTGCAGGGAATCTACGTGTGCGATGCAACAAACAGCATCGGGACACGATCAGGCTCTGTGGAGGTCAGCGTTTTAGGTAAGATTACCTGAATTTGTCTGAAATTCAACATTACTGCTTCTGATATTGCTAATGCTTTACTATTAATAATAGTAATATATAACACTCCTTGAGAAACAAGGAAGGTTCTGCTTTACACTCACATTTTCCGTGCAGGACATTTTTTGCAGCTTTTCCTTAAAAGTGTGTTGTTGTTTTTTGTCTGCAGAAAAACCATTACCGCAGATCGCAACGAGTGACGTCATCAGCGTAATCGCCTTATTATTGGCTGCTGGAGTGCTCCTGGGCATTACTATCACAGTCCTGGTGCTTAAAATAAGAAGTAGAAAGTACGACGCCTCGTACGTAAACAGCTCTCCATCTTTTTACTTCACACATGCCTGTTTTTCACAACACGGTTTAAAGCCTTTAATACATCACTTGTTTTGTTTTCTGCTTGATCAGTGACTCTCCGTCGAGAAAATTGTCCCAGCCAATAAGAAAAAGACCAGCAGATGATGTTCAGGTAACGTTTGCACTGAGTGGAATTTAGATATCATATATTTAAAAATTTTGTAAAATTTTGTAAAATGATTTGATCAATTTATTGGCTAATAAAATAAAATAAAAATAAAAATAACATTGTTCCGGGCCACTACTGAGAGGACAGAAATTTCAGTGAGGACTTTTATGTCGTAAAGTATGTACCTATAGTTCAGGATTTGTATGAGCTTGGCTACAATTACCCCTCGTTTCTTCATGTGTTGCTTCCAAGAAGACAGACTTGGGTTTTTTTACGTGGGCTTGAGTTATACTTTTTCAGGTTCATGAAGGTCTTTTAAAGCTTTTCTTTGGCCATTAAGTGCTTTTTCCACTGTTCATGACCATTTTTAGATAAATTATTAGTTTGTTTGTTAAACCACTTAACACTGACTGAGTCATTCAAGCTTAAAAAAAATCACCTAACTCAAGGGATAAACCAGTGTGGAGTGTACACACTGGTTCAAAAGAAAGAACCAATTTTAAATTGTACTGTTAGACACTTTATTACCGGCAGCCTGTTTTTCCCCCCATTTAGTTATTTGAATGTCAACCTTAACACAGGCACAAAATAGTAATTTGGCATCTAGATGATCCCCAAATAGGTTTCAGCCAAAAACTTTTACTGGTGTGCAGTGTGCTCTTAGGAAATTTCGAGTAACTGGACAAGTGGAAGACAACAGAAGACCTGAAAACTATTTACAGCAGATAAACAGTATCTGAAGCCACTTTCTTAAGAAACAGGAAAAAAAAAACCCCAGCAAAAACATGACACAGGAGCTGAGAGATGCATCTGACCCCTCTCCTGAATAGTCTGCTGTTCACTGATGTCTCATCAGGATTGGTCACAGTGGACGAGTGGGTGTTAAGAAGCTATTCTTAATGAAGGGAAACAGGGAGAAAAGGGTGGAGGTATGCCACATCACACAAGAACTGGCCTGAAAATCAGTGTCAAATTTACAAATGTCATTAGATATCAGTTCAGGCACAGTTACTGTCTTCAGCCATCTGTAAAACACTGTGGAGGTTCTGTCATGGTTCAAGGCTGCATTTCAGCCAGTGGTGAACATCGATTATAGTAGATAGAAAAACATGAACATAGCAAATGACCACAAACACACTTCCAATTCTATCCAAAGCATACGTGGATAGAAAAACACACAGCGGAGCACTATCAGTCATGGATTGTCCTCCCCAGACCCTGGACATCAGTATTAGCCGCGTGGGGTCATCGTGACAGAGAATGGAGGAAAAGCCAGCCAACATCCAAAGAAGAGCTTTGAATATCCTTCAAGAAGCTTGAAGAATTATTCCTGAAGACTAATTAAAGAAATTACAATAAAGCTTGACTGAGAGTGTTCAGGCTATGTTGAAGAATAAATGCAGTCATACAAAATACTGACTGTAAATCTTATTAGAATTGTACAAACTCTTTTTTTCGCCTTATATGCGTTATGTATTTTCATGTAAGTTTGCACCTGTTTCCCATCTTCCTAGTGAAATTTAAAAAAAAAATCACAGATGATTCGAGACTTACTCACAATACTGTAGATCTTTAATAAACACGCCTCCTTTCTTCACAGCATTCAGGACGGTTTTACGAAGAGCTTCCAAGCACAGCTGACTATGTGAGCTACAGACTGGCCTGTAACAAAGAGGATTACCCAGAGCCCTACTCCCCTCCAATCAACCCTCCTCTTACATTTCTTCCCCAGCACCCCTACCAATCTACTCCTCCAAACCCTGCAACGACCATCAGCAGCACCGCCGCATCAAGAAACACCTTCTCTCCTCCTTCACACACCACTGCCATCTTTAAATACCCCTCTGTACCAGGTCTGTCCTCTCCTCCCCCAGGAGTAGCAGCGTACACTTTTCCCAAAGAGCAGTATGTCTGAAACGACATCAGCGAAACGACATGAATGAAAAAACAACCCGAACATATTTAACCTGACTGGACTATCGGGCAGTGTCTCTGCACCACTGAGGACAAGGACAATAAAGGTTTGGCTGTTGGACTTTGAGTTAAGGCCAGTTTGGAAACATTTTCTCTCTTTGTCCTGATTTATTGTGCTCTATTTGTTCAATGAAAAAAGGAAGGCTGTGACCCTTAAAGGTGAATTGAATTTCTTTTGAAAAATGTCTATTTCATGGTTGTATTAGATTTGATTATATCAAACTGAATGGATGGGATTATCTCTTGATGTGGTTGATTACTTACTTTATCCTCTATAGCATCATTTTGTAAAAAAAAAAAAAAAAAAAAAAAGAAAGAAAAGAAAAGGGGAAAAAGAAAATGGAAACAAAAAGAAAAAAGAAAATACAGTTTCCTACTTGATATTTGATTCCCATTGTCTTCATCCTGTGGAACAACAGATGTTACCTTTTGATTTTACCTCTTGGTTTAATGTAATACTACTGCTGTGCTTGTATTTTGTATAATCTACCTTTTTTTCTATGTAAAGAAAAATGTTTTTATTTACTGAGGAGATTATGTGATCATTTGTAAAGTTGATGTTTTTATTTGTGGTATCTGTGGGTTTTAGCATTCATTGACACTGGTTGTTTGATGAACTTGAATTTGTAGCATTTAAATAAAAATGATCACATAAACGTGCATCAACAGTCTATTAGCTGGGTAAAACAAGCTCACCGCGGCATGGCTGTGATGGTTGGACCCCCTTTTGACATTCAGATCTGTTTGAGATCTTCGTGGCACAGATTCAACAAGGTGCTGGAAACACTCCTCAGAGATTTTGGTTCATACCGACATGGCAGCATCACACAGTTGCTGCAGATTTGCTGCAGGTCCAGGATGGACCCAAGGCTCTGGTTCCAATGCATCCCAAAGCTGCTCTATTTTCAACTAATTAATTGTCATGTTTGAGATAATAATAAAAATAATGGTGTGTTATCCTGCTGGAATCAGGAACCTCAAGACGATGGGTACACTGTGGTTATAAAGACAGGCTGTGGTGTTTCAATGATGCTTAGTTGGCACTTAAGGGCCCAAAAAGTAAAATCCCCCATCATCACACCACCAGTCTGAATCATTAATAAAATCTAGGATGGATTCATGCTTTTACGTTATCTACACTAAATTCTGACCGTACCATCTGAGACTCTTCTGACCGGGCAACATTTTTCAGATCTTCAGATGTCCAGTTTGGTGAGTCTGAGATGCTCTTCTGCATACGTTGGCTGTAACGAGTGGTTATTTATGCTACTGTTGCCTTCCTATCAGCTCAAACCAGTCAGGCCTTTCTCCTCTGATCTCTGGCATCAATAAGATATTTTCATTCAGAGAACAGCTGCTCTCTGGAAAACAGAAAGATGGTTGTGTGGGAAGATCAACAGTTTCTTAAAATATTTAGCCAATAACCGTGCCACGTTCAAAGTCACTTTATTCACCTTGCAACCCCATTGTAATGCAGGTCATCTCGACAGTGTCTACATGCCCAAATTCAGTGAGTTGCTGCCATGTGATTGGCTGATTAGATCTTTGAGTTAACCAATAGAATACATCCACCTAATCAAGTTTCTATAAGTAGGCAGCCCATTTAAATAATTGTGTTGCAAACACTGAAGTCTGCAATGACTTTCTTTCATTTTGGATAAAACAAAATCTCTCTAACATTAGTGACCAATTAACTTTTTATCTACTGAGACTGAATAACAAGTTATTAAAATTAAACCTGTCAATGCTGAAAGGGTAACTGAATTTGTTTGTGTGTGATAGTCTCACACACAAACAAACTCTCCCATGTACACAACTATGCACTTACTCGGCGATTTAAATCCCTCAGGGATTTAGCTAATTATTTCAACGTGCAAAAGAAGCAGATTAACAGCAGGATCAAGAAGTGTCAGCCTCACTAATTGTAAGAACAACCAGAAATGACACTTTAGCTTACTAATGCTGAAGTCCTGTTTATTTAAAATGCGGATTTGGACCAACAAGGCTTAGCACTGAAAGGAACAGGATATTAGCTTAGTAATAACATCAATGTTACAGCTTAAAACATGAACACTTAAATGACTTATATCTCTAATATCTCTAATATCATTAACTATCATTAACTAACTGACTACCTAAAGCATGTTAATTAAAAAAAATGTCAATGCTTAATTTGTGTGTTTTGATTTAATGTTATTTCCCAGAAGATTTTAATGGCCATTATATTTACAACCAGGATGTTTAAAACATATCTGTTATGGATTGTGCTTCACCATCCACTGAGCCCACAAATAGAAATGCAGAATACAGTAATATCTTACATACATACTACTACCATTTGCCAGTATCTGCCAGACCTCTGCCTGCCCTTTGTGTCAAAAACTGCTGATGAAATCCCTGACAATTTCCTGCTCACTGACGAAACTAGTTGCTACAAATCCACTGTATCCAGCTCTCGTGGGGAGTTCACGGACTTTTCAGCCTCGATGTTCAGCTTAAGATTCAGTGTCTGTCTCATAGCTTCCTCTCTCTCCTTGTCAGCTGCTACTTTCAACTGTGCAGTTTTTATAGTGAAAGCGAGTGCATTGACTCACTCTCTTCAGTCTGCTGCTGCTGCCACTGGGCTTTAAAGTTGCTGGATATTGTAATCAGTTTCTGATTGTACTAAGGGATCGCCTTGTTCCTCCGCATAAATCTGATCAGATTTACTATTAAGCTCTCAGACAATTAGTATATAAATGCATGCGTTATACTTCCATAAAATAAAACTGCTCCGAGTGTCATTTTGCACCAGGCTCAGAGATTCAGACTGAAATGCATTTAATGCAGCTTTCCAGGAAGAAAATTTAATCAACATTGTTTTGCAGTATGAATCACTTGAAGTGAATTACATGTAGGAGATACGCCTGAAGAGAAAAATCTTTGACTAAATCATGATTAATTTTCTTTTCTTTTGGGGTTTTTTATTATTTCATTTTCTGATTTATTATGAACCTTAATATCTTGTTGGGATTTGCTGAACTGAAGCTAAAACTGATCTCTTGCATTCATTCATCTCACATTACATGCTACCTAAAAGTCCCTCCTGCTCCTCTATAAAGATAAAAACTTTCTTTAAAAAGAATGATTAGGAAAAATGGACCCCGAGACCGTGCATACATGCAGGATCAGTTTTTTATTAACTGGAAATATACATCTTGGTATGTGCAATGATAAGGACCATGCTACGAGGAAACACGGCGAATGACTGCAAGATGCCACATATCTAAATCAATTTCAACACTAATCCCATCAGTAGAGGTTAAGCTTCCCATTTGGTCCTCACATGATCCGATGAAGAAACCTGAAGCCTTTGATTTCACTCTTTACCTAACAAAACATAGATACAATTAAAAAAAAACATTGTTTGATCTTACTTTGACTACATAAATGAATATTTTTGCTGAGATCCACGCCTACTAAATCATTAAAACCTCTTGTTTTTTACGTAAGATATTTTTGTATTTAAGCTGGCACTAAAAGAAAAACAAAAGGCAAAGAAAATATAAGAAGATATTAATCTCTTTTAATCCCCCTTTTTTATCCCTGAGTTTTGAGTGCATCCTCTGCGAGGCTATATGAAAATGACTGTTGATAACATTGATCAGCATTCCCACTTTGGTCACAGCTTGAAGAGGATGATGTAAAAACATAAAAGAAAAACTGCACTCTATGAATATGAAAAAAAAAAAGGATTTAATTACAGTAAAACCTCTGTGAGATTTTCACATGTGAAAGACGTGTGGAGGAATGTCAGCTTCACCCAGTGCAGCCTTGGCTGTATGAGTAGTTGCGTGAAAGGCTAACCCATCCACTCATGCATATGTCTTGCATAATAGATGATTTTGGTATAACTGATATTCTAAACCAGCAGGAGAAACAAAGAAGGATAGAGAGAAAGGAAAAACTCATTAATACTTCGGTCTAAATCAGTTTACCGATCCTCCGTCCCTTCCTGCTCTCAGTCTTGTGAAGTCAGTCTCTGCAACTGGATTCCCCGAGAAACTCGTGCATCAGAAAGACAGAACGATGAAAACCTCAGGCACCTGAGGGCAGGCAATAACGCGCTATTTTCAGGGCCATGAAATATTCACCTTTCGATCTCAAACACATTTTTTTGGAGTAAAGAAGTTGTCGGACTCGGGATCATCATGATATCATGGTGGCTCCACTGCTAGGACTGGCTGTTCTGTTTCTAACTACCAGTCTGGTCACTTTGGGGGCAAATGGTAAGAGTTTTCCGGTGTCTGTGGATTCTTTTACACTTTTTATTGTTATTGCCTACATAACATCAGACACTGATTATTATAACATCATCTAAGTGGCTTATTCAGTACCTGCAATTCTGTTGGAATTATTGCATAACAGACAAACTAGTAAAGGCTTATTACAATTTCTATGGTATTTTTTTCACTCTGTGTCACATTTCAAAATTCATTGAAATTGAAAAACAAAAAAAAAATTGAGATTTTTGTACTGTTTATTTAAACAGAAAAACTGATAAATCTGTTTGTATTTGTCTCACGTGGATCAAATGATGATAAACAGAACCTTGCAGATGAAATTAAAAACAAAGAAGAAGGAAAATATTCAGTTTGAAAAACTGAATCTGCCATTTTTAAAAAGTATTAGAATTGCTTTTTATAACATTACACAGCCTCTGAAACTGACTGTGTAATCAATCCTGCAACCGAACACTGAACGAGCATATGACACCACCGTCTCCTGTTGCTTAACAGACACCCACAAACACTTGCATGTTTGTGTGTGGGTCCATAAAATAATGGACCCACACACATTGTACCCACACACATTGGCCATTGTATCCTCTGCCTCCTCCAGATGTGCAGATCAATCATAAAGGGGAGGTCGTGTACCGGGACACCAGTGTGTATGGGGTGGTGGACAACGCTGTGACCCTGGAGTGTGGTACCACTGTGCCTGACATGTATATATGGAGCTTCACCAAACCCGGCACTGAAGCAATAAAGGCTGTGGTGTATAATGTGGGTCAAGGAATAAAGACCCAGAAGTTGGCTGACACACTCGGCCAACCAACAGTCATCTCAAACAGCTCAGCTTTGAGGATTGAGAAGCTGCCTCTGGCTGCACATGGCTTATTCACCTGCCAGGCCTTCTATGACATAGCACAGGAGGCCAAAGTCTACTACTACTATGTCCATCTGACTGTTCGAGGTAAGAACTCCCCTCAGAAACAATGTTCTTCCTAAACACTCTCAGATCATGGCAAAAAAGAGCTAGTCTGCACAAGATGAAAAACTTCCTCGGTGTTATAGAAGCTAATATTTGAAGCAGTTGCGAAATAATCTTGGAGAAACTAAAAACCTTTGGGCCATCTTTCATCTTGGTGCCTTATGTGTTGACCAAACTTTAAAAACAATAGTTAATGGACATAATTTTAATTTTATAAATATGTAAATATAAGGACAGCATTAACCAAGAGTCACGAAAGAGAAAATAGCACACCAAATGTGGAAGCCAAGAAAGTGAAGGCATAAAGTGTCACCTTGATGTCCACACAGGTGTGGGCCCTTAAGTTTTTTTCATATCAGCCTACACACAGTTTTGAAGCTCAGTTTGTCAAGACAGCCTGCCATAAATTCCAAGATGCTTATCAGTGTCACCTGCTGTGATCAGTGATTCTTGATTCAAACTACTAGCCATCAATGGCAGTACTTCGCTTCGCTGCTCAATGTAGTGAAAGATGTGTTTCAAAGAAGTTTCCAAAGAGACTTGCAGTGGAAACGTAGTTTCCACTAGAGCGACACAAGAGGAGAGCTTATGTATTTGGTTGCTCAGAAAATTACCAAGTAGATAACTGTGAGCCAGGCTGTTTGTCTTTGCAGGCAAAGACCAGATCCTCCTCCTTGTGCATGCAGCAGTTATCTTGTTTGTGGTACTTGTCTCAGGTCTCTACTACTACAAGCAAAGATTAAACAGACAGAGAAGGAGCTGCTGTTGGCCTTGTGACTACATCGGAAGACACAAAAACAGGCCCAGGTCCCAGGCAGTGAGGTGCAGATGGAGACACTGAAATATGTCAGAATCTGACACGTTCTCTTGTACATGCCATCAAGCATTCCTGACTGACAGAAGAAAGACAACAGCCAGAGTGCATTAACAATAAAAAATGGTGTGATAAAGTATATAATGGAGGGTGTAGGCTGTAAGAACAAAAATGAGGTCCACAGTACTGAGGGGGAGGAGCCTTGGGAAGATTAACTGATATCGAAGCCTCTTTGAAGCTGAAGATTGTGTTATTTATTGAACACTGTGACTCATTTTCAGTGAAGACAGTAAACATACCTTCACATGTGTAACTTTATCTTAAACAGTGCCTGTCAGCAAGCCTTACCTCCTCATGAGTGATGCTCCTCCAGTGGAAGGATCTTCAGTGTGGATGAACTGCAGTGTGGAAAACGGGACTGAACCGATCCAGTATGTGTGGCAATATGAAACCTACAACGGTAACGCCACAACCTTTGAAATGGGCAACAACAGCATAATTAACATGACCCATGTCAACCGCAACCACACTGGCTGGTACCGCTGTGTGGCCAGCAACAACGTTAACAGCGAGAGCTCCAAACGTCTATGGCTGGACATCCTCTGTGAGCATAATTAGATCAGGGAAACCTATTTCTTCATTTGTTTTTCACTTCTTCATTTAAAAATCAAAAGAAAATATCACTATGTAAAAACTTAATGCACTGTAGTTCACTGTTTTGAGAACTTTTTAATTAAATTCATTTACTTCTGTATTGTTTCCACTAAAAAAATGTAATGTCCTGTTAAGAATTTGGCTTTTATCCCCAAATTCAAAAAATGCTGATCACAGTACAAAAATGATGTAATTATCTGAATTTTTAGGGAATTACACATATTTTTTTTAGGTATCCAGGTATCATGAGTTGTCAAAAATCAAAAAAACAAAAGATTCTGCACTTGTATTTTAGGTTCTTATTAGAGCCGATTCAAGTTAGGGTTAATTTAGCTGCTGTATGTCTCAACTGCGAATGTAAAACCAAGTAAGAGTCCTACTTTAAACTGGATTTCTTATTGGCTTTCTGTAATTTGCACATAACACACCTGTGTTATGTGGGCTTGGGCTTGAAACTTTCCTTGTTGATAAAGCTTGTAGTTAGTGATGGATGAAGTTAGGGTTAGTTTTCTTTCTGTCGCATAAAACAAAGATTTCTTATCAGACTAATATGAGTTTTGCACATAACACGCCCGTGTCCCTTATTTCTTGATATGCGTTCATATTCTTTCTCCTCAGTTGGACCAGACATTCCTCAGATAGACGTGACTCCGTACTCTATGACCAGGCGGGGTTACTCGGCTCTGGAGACGGAGGCTGTTTCCTTGCTGTGTCAGGCCCAGTCCAATCCAGCCAGTCAGTACGTCTGGTTCTACAACAGCTCCCAGGTCTACACTGCGCAGAAGTTCACCATCACCAAGATCCTCCGTATGCACACTGGCGACTACACCTGTTTGGCACAGAACACCTACCTCAACACCAGCTCCAATAACACCATCAGCCTGACTGTCTACTGTGAGTGTGACCTCTGACCTCTTGACCATGCTATTAATCTTCTTACTCCTTTGTCAACCCTCATATGCTGCACTGACCTGAGCTGTTCCATCGCTGTACTGCATTTCACCAGGATTATAAAACACTACAATGTCATTAAAATCACAATTTCACATTTTTAATAAAACACTACAAACAACTTTTATTTTCTTGTTCATGAATATCTTACCAACTTCTAACTTCATATGTTATCCCCCACAGACCCCCCTGATGGCTCCCCGTCCTGTTCTGTGGAGCCGGCTCTGAATCACACCTCTCTACGGTTGCTGTGCTCCTGGCCTGGTGGATTCCCCTCACCTTCACTCCACTGGACTGGAGACCTGATACAAAATCAGTCCAACACAACCCAGCAAACAAGTTCAGCCTCCAGCACTACCATCCTCATCAGCACTGCAATCTCGCTGCCCTCTGGAGGCCTGACTTCTAATAACAGCTTGTTTACGTGCGTGGGCTCCCATCCTGCCCTGAAACAGTCGACACAGTGCAGCACACGCACATGTGGGTGCAGAAATGTCAACAAAGAACAACAGAAAGTAAAACAAATGAGAGTGTAAATGTGAAGATTATACACTTTCAACATCACTCGTTTGATTTCTCCTCCATCAGATATTCCCCCTGCAGAGCCAGTGTGTTTTGTTGACGTGACTAATGACAAACAGTACTTGATGCTGTCCTGCTCCTGGGAAGGAGGGTTCCCTAAAGCCTTGGTGTGGTGGGAGGGACCTGCGGGCCAGAGCAGGGGTGGAAAAGAAAACTCCAACATCCTGATCCTTCCATACGGGACAGCTCACAGCGGGAAACCTTACACCTGCTATGCCAGGCACCCACTTCTGGTCCAATCCAAGACCTGCAGCCTCACACTGGGTCAGTGCAAATGATGTTCAGCTTACTTACAATCTGAGAACCATGTTATCATTGCTTCACTGAGTGAATGGGTTAAATGCAGAGAGGAATTTCCCCACGGGGATCAATAAAGTATACATTATTATTATTATTATTTCTACATAAACATTTGTACATGAACATTTCACAAAATGCTTAATGGATCCTTTGAATTGTGACTACTTTATGTACAAATCCAGACACTTTTTAGAGCTTTTTAATGGAAGGAAAAAAAGTATAAATGTCATTATTAATTTATCTGAAATTCAATTTTCTAATTCAGGGTGTTACATAGAATAAGTTAAAATATGTCACGTTTATCTAAGTGATGCTTCATTATAACAAATGCTCATCATACGAATTTGCTCAACCACATGAATTCAATTTAGTTTTATTTATAAAGCACCATATCACAACAAGAGTTGCCTGAAAGTGCTTTATATTGTAAGATAGACACTACAATAATACAAAGAAAGCAGAGAAAACTCCAACAATCATATGACCCCCTATGAGCGAGCGCTTTGGCGACAGTGGGAAGGGAAAACTCCCATTTAACAGGAAGAAGCCTCAAGCAGAACCAGGGTTACTAAGGGTCGGGCATCTGCCTCGACAGTTTGGGGTGAAGAGAGGAAGACAGGAAAACAGGACAGCTGTTATGAATAGAGAAACTACTGTATTCATAGAGACCAAAAGAATTTCTTTTACCAGTCTGTAAACATCCTTTATATCGCCTATTAAATCTGCATTTTAATATATGAGCAGGCCATTACAGATGTTGTCTGGTCAAACCAAGAACAAAATTATACTGGTTGAGAAAAACTTTGGGACAAATATTATTAAGCCTTTGGGTCCTTTCTAGGTTTGAACCTGGATTTGACTAAAGCTTACATACCAGAGGTTAACATGTAATCTATATTTTTAGTCAAAAATGTGACAATATTCTTCTTCAACAGACCTGCATGTATGATTTTGTCTTAAACACAGTGCCTATCAGTAAGCCTTACATCCTGATGAGTAATGCTTCTCCAGTGGAAGGATCTTCAGTGTGGATGCGCTGCAGTGTGGAAAATGGAACTGAACCGATTCAGTACACCTGGCACTATGAAACCTACAATGGTAACGCCACAACCTTCACACTGGGCAACAGCAGCATCATCAACATCACCAATGTCAACCGCAACCACACCGGCTGGTACCGCTGTGTTGCCAGCAACGCTGTCAACAGCGAGAAATCTGACCGCCTATGGCTGAACACTCTGTGTGAGTTTCAATATATAAACATTTTTAAAACAAGTTTTCAGGTAAATACATTTAAAACTACAAGCAATTAAAAGCACACAACTGTTACAGACCACAAGTAGCGAAATGTTTTGTTTTCTATACTTGGATTTTTTTAGGACCCAGCATGATTCAGTTTTTTTGTTGATATTTTACGTCTGATTAAATTTAAAGAGAATGTGCAGGTATCTGGCACCAAGATTTTAGCAACAGATCCTTTAATTCCTGTACGTTGCAAGATAGGGCCTCCGTAGATCTGACTTATATGGCCGACAAATCCCACAGATGCTCGAAAACACCTCAGACTTGCTGTGGTGCTCCTTAAACTATTCCTGAAACATTTTTACTTTGTGGCAGGGTGCTTCTATCCTGCTGAAACAGGCCAAAGCCAACAGCAGAAGCCTGCTGATGCTGTCTGCTCTCGTTAACCATAACAGTTGGCAAGAATCCTGAAAGTAGCACAGGGACCAAGAAAACCACATCATTGTCTGTACTGTCTTCTTCTTTCTTTCTGTAATATCAGGAACAGAATCAAAAGTCCCTCTACTCACATATAGCCCTTAATTACACATTTACATAACATCCTCAAAACCTAACAGCAACATTTTATCCCAAAAGAGAGTGCTCTCAGAGTGCAGGCTTACTTGTTGTTCCTAGATTTTCCTAAAATACACTGAGAAGCAGAGCCTTTAGCTATCAGGCGCTCTCCTGTGCAGCTCCCTCTTTGGGTTTGGGAGACAGAGAGCTACTCTACTTTTAAGATTGAGCTTGAAGCTTTCTTTGTTGATAAAGCTTGTAGTTATGGCTGGATCAAGTTAGAGTTAGTTTTCTTACTGTAGCATAAAACAAAGATTTCTTATCAGACTAATATGAGTTTTGCACATAACACGCCCGTGTCCCTTATTTCTTGATTAAGGGAAAGAATTCATATTCTTTCTCCTCAGTTGGACCAGACATTCCTCAGATAGATGTGACTCCGTACTCTATGACCAGGCGGGGTTACACGGCTCTGGAGACGGAGGCTGTTTCCTTGCTGTGTCAGGCCCAGTCCAATCCAGCCAGTCAGTACGTCTGGTTCTACAACAGTTCCCAAGTCTGCACCGGGCAGAAGTTCACCATCACCAAGATCCTCCGTATGCACACTGGCGACTACACCTGTTTGGCACAGAACACCTACCTTAACACCAGCTCCAATAACACCATCAACCTGACAGTCTACTGTGAGTGTGACCTCTGACCTCTTGACCATGATTTCAACTCCTTTGTCGGCCCTGTACCACTACCATGTGTTCTTCTTACTTATGTACTCACAGACACACAAACAATTTCTCTTGGGAAGTGGAAATATCGAATGACGAAAACACTTCTTTTATTCTGGTATAATAATTTCTACCTAACATCTTTAGTATCGCTGCCAAACAATAACCTTTTTCTGTGTCATATTCCCCACAGACCCCCCTGATGGCTCCCCGTCCTGTTCTGTGGAGCCGGCTCTGAATCACACCTCTCTGAGGCTGCTGTGCTCCTGGCCTGGTGGATTCCCCTCACCTTCCCTCCACTGGACTGGAGACCTGATACAAGATCAGTCCAACACAGCCCAGCAGACAAGTTCAGCATCCAGCACTGCCATCATGCTGCCCTCTGGAGGCCTAACTTCTAATAACAGCTTGTTTACATGCCTGGGCTCCCATCCTGCCCTGAAACAGTCGACACAGTGCCGCACACGCACATGTGAGTGCAGCAATGTCAACAAACAGTAAAAGATAAGTTAGTGACAGTTCTGTGATCATGTATCTAAGCATGTTTATAATTCCCCTCTCCTCCATCAGATATTCCCCCTGCAGAGCCTCTGTGCTTTGCTTATGTGACTAATGACAAACAGTATCTGACGCTGTCCTGCTCCTGGGAGGGAGGGGCCCCGAAAGCTTTGGTATGGTGGGAGGGCCCCGAAGGTCAGAGGAAAGGTGGAGAAGAAACCTCCAACAACTTTACCCTTCACTATAGCACTGTACACTTTGGGAGACCTTACACCTGCCACGCTAGACATCCACTTCTGGTCCAAACCAAGATCTGCAGACTCACGCTCGGTCAGTGCACAGTTTCATGGTGTGATGAGATTTAGTCATTCTTTTTGATCGATGCTGATGCAGTGCAGAGTCATATTTATATACATGGGAAATTATTTGGAGTGTTCTTTCCACCTGAGAACAAATTATCTACCTTTCAGTAAACTAACATGATTTTAAATCAACATCTGAGGTCCTTTGATACAACACATGCAATAACTGACCACAAGCTAAAAAATCAATATCTGATGTCTTACTACCCAAAATTATACACCAGTACAAATATATTCCAAATGATCTTATCAGTGTTCATAAGCTGGGGTATTTTTTATTTTATTTTTAAGGTTCATCATTCCTCTAAAATTGACCATTTAAGGGTTGCCTTTGCTTGATCTATTAAAAAAAAAAAAAAATCTCAGCGACAATAATTTGTGCTTTTAACTCTGCAAAACATGACTGGTTAAGTGTGAGCATAATGACAAATTTCCCAAATGGTATACACATTTCCCTTTGTCTTCATAAAACAGTATCACTGCATCAGCATTTATTAGTCGTTTTGTATTTAACATGCCCACTCGGGGGTTAACATCAGATTAAAACTATACTATTCGAGAAACTTTGAGGCTCTCTCTCAGTTTGGTGTCCTGTGTTGGCCAAAACTTCACACACACTGGAAATGAAATTATAAGAGCATCTTTTTAGTGTTTGTTTCCTGCCCTTCAGTTCTACTACTGACTGTTAACATCCAAACACATCTGTGTATTTAACTTCATTGTAGTCCCCGTCACTAAGCCTTACCTCCTGATGAGTGATACTTCTCCAGTGGAAGGATCTTCAATGTGGATGCGCTGCAATGTGGAAAATGGGACCGAACCGATCCGGTATGCGTGGCAACGTGAAACCAGCAGTGAAGACATCACAACATTTGCACAGGGCAACAACAGCATTATCAACGTCACCAACGTCAACCGCAACCACACCGGCTGGTACCGCTGTGTAGCCAGCAACACCATCAACAGCCAGACATCAGATCGCGTATGGCTGGACGTCATCTGTATGTATTGAAGCTGAGCTATGAAATCACTGGACAAAAGAAAAAACGACCAAAAACATGATATTTTGGTCAATCGCTTATCTTTTCTGATCAGACTGAGTGAATAATTTTTGGCATTATAGCTGCTTTACAACAAATGACCGCCACTTGGTGACCTAATGGCAACAGGATGCAGTAATTTTGTGTGTGATCCTACATGGATCACATGATAAAACTTTTCATTGTACCCTGGTTTGAATTGTAGCTTTCAGCATAAATTGTTTGTTTCTTGTATCATTTACATGCACTGCTGCTACGTTTTCTCATCAGATGGCCCAGATGTTCCTCAAATAGATGTGACTCCACCTCGTACAGTAAAGCAGGGCTACACAGCTCTGGAGACGGAGGCTGTTTCCTTGCTGTGTCAGGCCCAGTCCAATCCAGCCAGTCAGTACGTCTGGTTCTACAACAACTCGCAGATCTACACCGGGCAGAAGTTCACCATCACCAAGATCCTCCGTGCAGATGCTGGCGACTACACCTGTTTGGCACAGAACACCTACCTCAACACGCGCACCAAAAAAACCATCAGCCTGACAGTCTACTGTGAGTGTGACCTCTGACCTCTAACCATTATGATCATTTCACTTTCAATTAAACCTCTCCTGTAATGCAGAAATCCTCATTGGTTCCTTTGTTTTAATTCATCCTTGGCTGTGGGGATGAACACAGTCTGGGGATGACCTCTGACTCTGATACTAATTAAAGACGTCAATAAGAAATAACAAGAAGCAGAAGTGCCACACCTCAGTTTCTACAAACACAGACCATGCTCCATGTTTACTGGACAAATATGGTAGAGAAATATAATGGCCACTTCATTGCTATAGCCCACTCCAAGGCGACTCCTAACCCATTTTAACGTGTTTTGTGTTGGTCAAATGTGAGACAAGCCTTTGTGATCTTTTTTCCTCAGGAGTGGTTTTCTCCTTGGAGCTCTCCATTGGATGCCATTTTTGAATATTGTCTCTTTGTTGTTGTTAAATCAGGAAATCTGACCTTGACTGAGGAAAGTGAAGCCTCGAATTCTATAGATGTTTTTCTGGGTTCTTTTGTGATTTTCTTGATGAGTTGTTGATGAACTCCTGGAGTAATTTTGGTAGGCCTGCTACATCTGGAAAGTTTCATCACTGTTCCAAGTTTTTATTTGTTATTTGTGGATAACTTGCTGGAATCCGAATGACTTAGAAGTAGCTTTGTAACCCTTTCCAGACAGATAGATGTCAGTGACTTTGTTTCTCATCTGTTCTTGAGTTTCTTTAGAACTTTGACGTGTTGCTTTCTGAGATTTTTTAGCCTACTTCAATTTGTCAGACAGGTTCCAGTAAAGCAGCTTCCGGTTCTGTCAGTAATCAGGCCTGGGTGTTGCTCATGAACCTGAACTCAGCTTGCCAAAATATGTGTAAATAATCATATAATTTTATAACTTACTCATGCCCAACATTGTAAATACACGACATCTTTCTTGGGCCTTGATTTCACCACACTTTGCACATCATTACCTTGTTACCTCTATCATATCCCCACAGACCCCCCTGATGGCTCCCCGTCCTGTTCTGTGGAGCCGGCTCTGAATCACACCTCTCTGAGGCTGCTGTGCTCCTGGCCTGGTGGATTCCCCTCACCTTCCCTCCACTGGACTGGAGACCTGATACAAGATCAGTCCAACACAGCCCAGCAAACAAGTTCAGCCTCCAGCACTGCCATCATGCTGCCCTCTGGAGGCCTGACTTCTAATAACAGCTTGTTCACTTGCGTGGGCTCCCATGCTGCCCTGAAACAGTCGACACAGTGCAGCACACGCACATGTGAGTGCAGCAATGTCAACAAACAGTAAAAGATAAGTTAGTGGCAGTTTTGTGATCATGTATCTGAACATGTTTATATCTCACTTCTCCTCCGTCAGATATTCCCCCTGCAGAGCCACTGTGTTTTGCTTATGTGATTAATGACAAACAGTACTTGATGCTATCCTGCTCGTGGGAGGGAGGGGCCCCAAACGCCTTGGTGTGGTGGGAGGGCCCCGAAGGTCAGAGCAAAGGTGGGGAACAAACCTCCAACATCCTGATCCTCCGCTATGGCACAGCTCGCAGTGGGAAACCTTACACCTGCCACGCTAAACACCCACTTCTGGTGGAAACCAAGACCTGCAGACTCACACTGGGTCAGTGCACATTCTCACTGTACAACAAATAGCAGATGTAAATTGTTAAATAATAATCTGTACATTGTCACACGTAGAGGCACCAGTGCTGCAGACACAGCGCAGAGTCGTGTCTGTGTACGAGGGGAGCGACGTTCAGCTTACCTGCAATCTGAGAGCCAACTACCTTCCTGTCAATGAAATCACCTGGTTTAATAATCAGGGTGTCGGTGTCCAAGACACCTCAAAGTACATGCTTCTGAGAACGCCTGCATGGGCCAATCTGACTGTGAGAGACACAGATGAAACTCAAGACAGCGGCGAGTACAGGTGCTCCACTTCCAACGCAGTGGGAGGAACCGAAATCAATATCACTTTAGTCATCAAGAGTAAGGACCTTAATTGATTAGATATACAAACTGGATTGATGTCATATCGAAGTCATATTTATTTATGTTTGTTTTATGTGTGTATAAGAGTACCCCATGCCACCCAATGCAACCCTGGTCAGAGTGATGTACACCAGCCAACAGCGTAATGAGGTGGAGCTGGAGTGGGTGGTGGAGAAGGAGGAAGCAGGAGGTTGGACAGGTTTCTTCTTGGAGCACCGATGGATGTCTGAGCGTCCACGAAGGAAAGGAAGTGGGAATGATTCTTCAAGTGAGCGGGTGGAGGAGAACGTTACTCCCATAGTCTGGTACCGTAACATCCTCCAGGATCCAGCTGTCAGGATTTATACAGTGCGGAGCCTGACGCCAACAGTTACCTACCAGTTTCGCGTCATACCGGTGAACCACCGCACTGTGGGACATCCTTCTGCTGCAAAGACACCAGGTACAGGAAATGTGAGCCATATGAGACTTCTGGCAAAGAGCCGAGCAAATTTGGGGGCTTCAATAAAAATGTATTAAAATTTATCTGAAAAATTAACCCACAATACTCAATTCAACAGAGTTTACATTAACGTGGAACCTAGTAGTCATTCCTATCATGGGATGATGGTACGGTGAACGCTTATCACTTTGCAGATGTGTTTTCACAGAACTCAACTCCTTTGCAATGTTTAACTCTGATATGTTTTAGTGGAGCCACGCAACAATTTGTACCCCGCTGTGATTGGAGCAGCTATCGGTGGGATGCTCATTGCAGCCGTTCTCACTGCTCTGCTGCTCATGTTCATCCTCCGTAACCGCAGCACCAATCCTCGTGAGTCCTCCACACACATGACCACCACCAGCATCCTGCTGACCTGTGCATAAAGCAACATTGTGTAGCTTTAATACTCTGTATCTTCCCCCAGGACTCCATGACTTGCTGTTTGGCTTGTAAGTATATGTGTATCTGTTGCAACCCTCACCTGGCACTTTATTAGGTACACACTGGTAGTATTGGGTTGGACCATCTTTTGCTTTCCAATCCGTCTGAATTCTCTGTGATATTTTCTGACCTGAATAGTTTCTGTTATGTTTCAGTCCTGAACAAAATGGCTACATGTTCACAAGTTAGTGTGGGTAACCTCTGCTTGTACAGCTTACAAGGGATAACCGCGGGAAAACAGAATGTATTCTAATGATCATCAAACCATGTCTTTATTGATCAATACTGAGCTGTCAAAACCTGTTATTAAAGGTACTGGAGAGATGTTCAATGGGTAACAAGTTAAGGAAGGTCTTGAAAACATCATCCAGTGCTTTTTAGTTCAATTCAGTCCAATTTTATTTTATTTATACAGCACCAAATAACAACAACAGTTGCCTCGAGTAGCTTTATACTTTGTAAAGTAAAGAACTTACAATAATAGAGAGAAAACCCAACAATCAAATGACCCCCTATGAGCAATCACTTGGCTACAATGGCAAGAAAAAAATTCCTAACTGCAAGAAACATCCAAAAGAAATTGACTCAGGTTGGGGATGTTTCTACAGCTTATAGAGGTCACCTGCCCCATCATGTCTCCGGCTCCAAGCCCTCCAGGGGAAAAACAAGGCATTCTGTACTCAGCAGATATATAATTTCTTCAGTTTTTCCTAGTTCTGTGGCATCATTTTCTTCCAAACTGTACAAAATGCCACCGTCAAGAGATGCCCGAATGGAGCTCTTCATCCTGCATTTCTAAATATGATTGAGTCGTTTCTGCTTATACTTTTAGCTGTCAGCTGATTCAAAACACTGCAGCAAGAGTAATAACAAGGACTGGAAAGAATGAGCCTGAATAATCAGGCCCTGTTATTGTACTATATCATCCCAATAGAGGGCTTCAAGCTCAGTTTCAAGGCTTATTTCTGATTCTAAGAATTTCTAGAATCAGAAGGCAGACACCTGCTCTACCTCCCTTTTGATTAAGATTGCAGTAAATAAAGCAATCCTCAAGCAGCTCTTAGTTATGCTGCTACAGGCTGTGTTTATGTGCCGCCCTTGGATAGCAGGAATGTTTGTTTTCTCTTTCCCCTCCCCCCCTACAACCACTCAAGACAGATGGCTGCTCTTCCCTAAGCCTGCTTCTGTCAAAGCTTTCTTCCTGGTAAAAGAAAGTTCTTGCTCCCAACTATTGAGGGTTTGCAATATAAAGTTCAACAAGACAATTGATGTCAATTCCTGTAAACGGCAGGCCCACTGGTGGGTGGTCCCATGTGGCTATTTACTAAAGGTCTCATAGTATTCACAGTATTACTTATTTTTAAATAAGTAAACTTGGTAATGGACCCTCTGAACTTGAGATTGTTCATTCTAGCATTTATTCCCAGTTACTTGCATAGTACGACTCACCTCAGATTCCTGCACATTCAAACACACACATTTAAGGCCTTTAGCATGTGAAAAAACAACTTAAAATTCAGTATTTTTCACATGTGAACTTGTTTTTGTAATGTATATATACGAAGTATAAGTCTAACAAAAAGAGGCACTTTGAAAAAAAAGAGGTCGACATCAAGAGACGATGAGCTGCTTCTGAAAGGGGAACTGAGACTCAGGGTTCATGCAGTTCTCAAGAGAAGGGAGCAGCAGGGAAAATTTCATGGTTTGATGCAGGAGTTAAAACTGCAGCATGGACACTTTTGTACATATTTCAGGATGTCAGTGGGGCAGTTTGAGTTCTAGTTGGCAGAGTTGGGACCACATCTGAGGAGGCAGAGAAATCATTTTAGAGATGATTGACCCGAAGCAGCGTCTAGCTGTGTGTCTGTTCAGTAAGTTTTGAGCTTAAAAGCGCACTTGTTGCCAAAAGCATTAATCTGACTGGTGAGATCTGTTTATTCTATACTGAAAAATTAGAAAAATCCAGCTTGATCCAAAAAAACAAATGCAGAATATTCATCATGTGAAATTAATGGCTGTGAACGACTTTAGTAAGACAGGCGAGTCCAAAAACTATTTGGACTAACACAGGAAATATTAGCATAAATGTTACTAGTTAGGTTTGTAAAGGCCTTTAGACACAGAAGCAACGTTCATATATTTTCCCCTTTTAGACATCTACTCCTTTAATCATGAGCTTGACATTGTATCCTACTGTTTCTAAGCTGCTTCTACTAAAATGAAAACATAAGCTTTAAGCGGGTCAGCTCTAACTCACACTTATAGCCACAAATGCAGCAGGGCTTTGGCAGGTATGGCAAAAACATGTGTATGCACAGGTAATGACCCCTTCAAAAATAAGGTGAACATGTGTACCTAATGAAGTGTCTTGTGACTGGTAATGAAACATTTCCAGTTTGCAGTTCTGATGGTAACTAATTATCTATTAGTAATGGCGTTTCATCTTTTGATGACTGCAGGCAGCACAGCCAGTCGCAGGAAACCATCAACCTCCCAGAGGATGAAGTGTTTGGTGGGTCAAAGGGAGCAACTGGTGGATCATCCAGTCCAGGAAAGTTGAATAGACACATTTATAGATTCATAGTTTCAAGTCCAGATTAAATTATTTTCTATTTTTAATCAATTTAAAAAAATCCAATTCAATAGGTTCTATTTTATGGGTTTTGTTGTTGTTGTTGTTTATTTGATTGTTTTATGACTTTATGTTTTTAGCAATAATCAGCGCCAGTACTCTTAGTTATCCATCTGCAACGATGCAAATGATAAATTGGAGTGAACTTCATTTTTTGACAGATATGTGCTCATTTTTCCCTCATTGTGAGCTTTGTTGAAAAAAACTGTCTTTGATGTTTGTCTTTTTCCAGGTCCAGCAACGGCTTTACCCCGAGGAGCTTCATTCCTCACCTCCTCACCCATGAGTGCCACCCCCATCCCCGCCACCACCAGCCAAGCCCCTCCCTCTGGAGACGATAACGAGCCAGTCAGCATCACCATCACCGTCAAGACGACGGGCTCATAGTCATACCCCCCTCTCTTTCAGCTGTAATTCACATGTGACTATTTTTGTTGACAGTTTGCTTTTTAGCTCTTTTAAAATACAGTAAAAGTTAGGAGTTCCCCACATCGACTTTTCACTGCAAAGCTCACAGTCGTTTAAAGCATGTTCGATACAGTAAATTAAATGTTATACAGAAAACTCTGACCAGCCTACTGTAGTTTTCATTTATAAAATAGGAGAAATATTTTGTTTTAGCATCTTAGCCACAGGCTTTGAGAAGCCCCTGCAGCTTCTTCATTCACAGTCAGAGGCTTGAATTTGTAACTGGGCCTACATTTCATCTAAAAATGGAGCTAGTGAAAGCTTGTGTTAACCTTCTGTGTGTGTGAGAGTGTGACAGAAAGAGTTAGATGAGGGAAATAGTTTGTTTGGGGGTTTTTTTACCTTAAAATATTACACTGGAAATATCCTGTATACTTACATAAGGATGAACTATTTAGTGTCAGATCCTTTTTTTTCTAATAAGGTGAAATCAATCAATCCACAGTAAAGAAACAAGGTGTGAAATGTGACTGACAGCAACAATACTGTAGTTGGGGCAAAAAAATATATTTTTAAATTCATATATTCAGAATTGATCAAAACTCCAGTGAACCACAGGGTGAGTCCCTCCATCCATCCATCCACTCATCCATCTTCTGCTTATCCAATTCAGTGTCCCCACTCAGGACATAGTGTGGTTCACTGACGAATTAGAAACAACTCCTCCAGTCTGCATGTTGAAGCATCCTTGAGTTTCCCCCAGTGTGTCCATTCAAGTGTGAATGTGTATTTGTGAAAGAAATCCTAGTTTCAGACACTAGAAAATGTCACTTTATAAGGCACATCTCTCATTCAGATCAGTGGACATGTGCATTTTTACACCAATAGCTTCTAATTACCTGAAAATACTGTGATTCATCTTTGGAGTTCTTGTAGATGTTTTCTGCATCAACTGATGTTAGGGTGATTTGGATAGGGTGGCCAGTGCTGGACTCACTGACAGTAGTTTGAAATTTAGGCCAATTTTAGATGATTTCGATGATTTCCCTTAAAGTAAAATGATTGATCTAAAAATAATCTTTTTAACACCTGGTGTCCATTACTGGGAATGGCTGGACAACATGGAGGCAAGAACATCTTGAACGGCTCTATACATAAATCAGCAAAGTGAAATATACAGTAGGTGTCTAGTTTCAGTTGTAACAGCTTTCAAAATGCTGAATTCTGTGTTTAGAGTGCTAAAAAAAGACAAAGCAAACTGATTGGAAGCCACCAGAAATATATAGGTAACAGAAAGATTACAACCAATTAGACACTGTATAATTAGTTTATGAACATGTATGTGCATCAAAATTGAAATTCTTTTTGGGAAAACATGGGCACCTTGTTCTTAGACCAAAGAGAAAAGGAACCATCTTTTTACAGTGCTTATCTTCTTTTCTTTTCTTCTTCTTTTTTTTTTTTTGTTAAAAAAAAGTATTTGTTGTTTGATGTGTGGACATGCTGCAAATCAATTTCCCACTGGGGACAATAAAGTCACTGACCATTGACTCAGCTTAAAAGTCTGCGTCTCTGATGGGATGGTGCCTACGGATTTGGCTGCTGAAAAAGCGCCATCAATGCTGAGAGGTGTATACAGGTTTTAGAGCAACATATGTTCCCATCCAGGTGACATCTTTCTCAGGGAAGGCCTGAATATTTCAATAAAACAATGACAAACCACATACTGCATCTACTGCAGCAACATGTCTTTGTAAGTAGAAACGTCTAGATGTGAAAACATTTGGAGCATCATCAAGCAGCTATATCCACAAAACTCCAGCAGCTGCTCTCCTCAGCTCCCAGGTGTTTACAGACTGTTGTTAGAAGAAGAGGGGATGCTACACAGTGGTAAACATGACACTGTCCCAACTTTTTTTTGTCTATATGCTAAATATAATACAAAAACAAAACAAGCCAACAAATAGAAAAGAGCTCCTAGCCAAATTGATGTAGTGAAAGTCTGCATCTAATTTGAGAAATTATGATTCTGAACGGCACATTTCTGTGCCCGACAACCAGTCAGTCAGTATTAGAGCTAAAATTCAATCTCATCAGTTCTCACCAAAACTATATATAATAATATCAAATAATAATGATATTTGAGGAATTTATTGCTCGGGACTATAGACCCCTTAATTTCCCTCAATAATTCTCATGCTGGGATAAAGCTGATAAAGCTGCATTTTAACATTTGATTAGTTTCCCCTAAATAAGGAAAAGTATGTACCTTACTGTCTGTTTAGTAATCTGCTGTATTCCAGCCTTCTGTTTGTCTGCCAAGTGAGGGAAACTGATCTGCGCCCTGCATTCATTCATGACAAACGTCTCACATTACATACTCATGGCTCCACCAAGCAGTCTATTCTGCTCTTGTATAAATATAAACACGTTGATAATTGTTAAAATTACTGAATAAAAGTGTTTGATGGACAGACTATGCATTCTTGCAGTCCACTGTAAAGTGGAGATTACATTTTTAAATGTTGACATGCAATGAGAGCATGCTGTGAGGAAACACGACGGTGAAATACTGAATACTTTTACTGAATAATTTTAATCCCACTGGTAGAGTTTACTCTGCTCCTTGGATCCTCATAAAACCTTTGAAATCTGAAGCCTTTAATCTCACAAGTCACCCAAGATGACTGCACATTACAAATGCAGTTTAATCGTACTCGGGCTGCATAAATGTTTTTGCAGAGCTCTCCACCTCTCTATTTTTGTCTTGTATATATTTATACATTTACATATATAGAGAGAGAAATTTTATACAATTTTTATATATAGATATAGATATATGTTTATGACATTCTGGAGATCTGAAATTTGTATGAAATTCCTGTGTAGAGGATTGTGGTGTTAAATCCGCAAATGACAGATTCAGCTGCAACTGTGACTGCATTAGTTAATGTGCAGGTGTGTGTGTGTGTGTGTGTGTGTGAAAGGCCAGCCCATCCACTTACGTGTCTTTCTTGTATAATAGATGGTCTCGGTGTCAGTGTGTTATTCTAACCCAGCAGGAGAAAGAAAGGAGGATAGAGGGATAGAGAGAAAGGAAAACACATTAATAATTGAGCCTAAATCAGTTTACTGACCCTCCGTCCCTTCCTACTCTCAGTCGAATGCACTGGAATCTCCAAGAAGACTTGCAGATCAGAGAGTACGAAAGACGCAACCTCAGGCATCTGAAGGAGGGCTATAATGGTCAGTTAGGCTTCACCTTTTGATCTTTTCCACATTTTTTTGGATAAAGAGGTTGTTGGACTCGGGATCATCATGATACCATGGTGGCTCCACTGCTAGGACTGGCCATTCTATATCTAACTACCAGTCTGGTCACTTTGGGGGAAAATGGTAAGAGTTTTCCAGTGTCTGTGGATTCATTTAAACCCCTACTTTTTAAACATCCTTTAAAAGAGCAAATTAAGAGAAGTGAATTCTTCATGATCTGGAATGCTGTTGCAAAAATGTAGGATTTGAACAGTTGCATGTCATTTTCTGAAAGCACATATCAGTATGTAGACTGTGTAAATAATGCAAAATATTCAATATAAAGATTCAAAATTCATCAAGAACATATATTTGGCATTTCTCCAATCAAATTTGGGGTGAGCATCAAATACACTGATGCATCTACAGTTATCTGGTTCTTACTGATCTAAATGATGGGTCACAGGGCACTGTAGATAACAAACAGAAAGGCTATGCTAACAAAAGCTGTTTTAGAACCTGAATGTGGAAATTAAGATAAAGAAATGCCTGGAATCACTTGTAACAATGTTACACTGCCTCTGAGACTCACTGTGTAATCAATCCTGCGACCGAACACCGACGAGGCAAACGACACCAGCGTCTCCTGTTCCTTTACGCCCATATTTGCATGCATATCTTTGTATCCTCTCTCTCCTCCAGCCCTGCAGATCAACCCCAATGGAGAGGTTGTGTACAAGGACACCCAGATGTATGAGGTGGTGTACCAGGACGCCAGTGTGTATGGGGTAGTGGGCAAAGCCGTGATCCTGGAGTGTGGTCCCTCTGTACCTGACATGTACATATGGAGCTTCACCAAGCCTGGTACTGAAGGCATAAAAGCTGTGGTGTATAATGTGGGACGAGGACCGAGGATTCAGAAGCTGGCTGATACGCTGGGACAGCTGACTGTCATCTCAAACAGTGCAGCTATAAGCATTGAGAAGCTGCCTCTGGCTGCACAAGGCTTATTTACCTGCCAGGCTTTCTATGACATAGACAACGAGCCCAAAGTCTACTACTACTACGTGCATCTCATTGTCAGAGGTAAGGCTTTCTGCTGTCACGAATGCTACAAATTTTTAGTCAGTTCACAGCTGAAACAGTGGCGCTGCAAGAGACTGACATTCAGTCTTGTTGCCCAATTTCTCCAACATGGAGAAATTTGTATTATATATTCCAAAATAGGACAGTAGACTTGATGTGTACTTGGGTGTATTATCCTAAATTATTATACAGTGTATCCAAATTACTGTAGTGAGTCATTACTATCCCTGCCGCCATGTGCATTGGAGAGAAAGAGGAAGAGATGGAACACTGCAGAAAAACTGAAAATAAAAATCTGTAGATATTTCTCTCTTTTTTTGTCCTTTATCATCTCAGAAACACTACTGTTCAACATATGTTGCTTTGTCTGTGAGCAAAGCAGACACGGTTATATTACTGATGCGCTAAAGGACACTGTGGTGGTTTAAAAAGCTGCAATTCACTCACTGCAGAGAATTTTATGTAGATAAAAACCACTGGGCTGAATAAATATTGTCCTCAAAGCTCATCTGTTATGGTACTTGTTGGTCTTTTGAACAGAGCATTTTAAAACTTTAAGAAAAAAAAAGCTTCTTTACTTTATTTGGCAAAGACGATTTAGATTATAAAAGTCTAAAACACAATTTCCTATAATCAGGAGATTATAGCTTTGTATTAAGGTTGGCCATAGAGGGACCACAGACTGCATACAAAAGATGGATTCAGGCACTACAGATTATTTCTCACCCTTTTCAAAGGGTGAGCTTGTTTTTTCAAGCCCCCAAAATAGGATTTTTAGGATAAGGGGGTTGAGGCCCAGCTTATGCAAACTAGCTTGTTTGGCAAGTGCCTCCATAAACCGTATTTAGGTTTTGCAGACAGGTGACCACTAACCACACCATTATCTTGTCGGCCATTTTAAATGTTTAACAATTAAGGTTAAAATGCAGGATCACGTGAAGAAGGCCTAAGTCACATAGGCCTTGACCAACTGGCAACTAATGGTCGCAAGGAAAAAAATATTGATTCCCTGACGGATTGTGAGTGGCTGCTGAAAGTTGACAGCAGTTCCTGGGAAAATGATTGCTAAAGTCTCAGTTTCACAGGCTGACCCACTGGCAACCATCTGTCACTAGTGAAAAATGTATAGTCCATTTTTTTCCAATCGGTTGGCAAAACGATTGTGATTTCTTTGGGCACTAGCATCTTGATGGGGCATAGTTTGAATGAAAGTGATGGGTGGTGTCCAGCTATTCTCTGAGCTGTAGTAAAGCTGTGATGAGTGTGACACAAACTAGAAATGAAGACTGTCTAACTACAAAGTAAAAGTTGCACCTTTGAACATGTTGGCTGTAGCTCTGTCGAACAACTTTGATTTTGACCGCAAACCTTCTCCGTTTTTGTAGCTAGTGGATATTTGCAGACAAACACAAAAAACTACAAGCAACTGTGGCACTCTGATAGCAACCAATGCAATCACACAGAGGGTTTTAGTGTAGCACTTTCTTGGCAACCAGATTCAACAAGTGAGAGTCAGCAACCTCCAGGAAACATCGCCAACCAGCCAAGAAATACATTTGACTAGTTCATTATCAAGTCCAATATGGCAGACAGGAACGAACTAATGCTAAAAATTCATTCACTTCAACTGGAACACAGACTCTGGAAAAGCTGTTAGATTAAATACCGAAAAGGAAGCATTATTATTTTTAAAAATGACAGCAGTGAACATGCTAAATGCTAACAGTGGTGAGCTCCTGTTTTGTCATCAAAATTAGCATAGGTAAAGGCAGGACACAGTTAAATCTTCAATCTTCAATCTTAATACTGTCATAAAATAAAGCTACTAATATTATAGAACTTAATACAGCAGGAAGGTTATATGTAAGGAAAAAAAGACTTCATGAAACAGTTTATACAAGTAAAAAATTAGCCATAGCAAACAAATTATATCTAGCCTTTGTAGGGCCCCTTTTTTCTAGCATTGACACTTGTCTCATGTTCAGTCTCCAATGTTGCTGCTCGCGGGAACTTGCAGCTTTGTTCTATTTGTAAAATGATCTTTCCAGTTACTAAACACTGTGTTTCTTTGCCGTTAATGCAGTCCCCATCACTAAGCCTTACCTCTTGCTGAGTGACGTATCTCCAGTGGAAGGATCTACAATGTGGATGCGCTGCAATTTGGAAAATGGGACTGGACCGATCCAGTACGTGTGGCAACATGAAACCCGCAGTGGTAACATCACGATCATCGCACAAGGCGACAGCAGTGTTATCAACGTGACCGACGTCAACCGCAACCACACCGGCTGGTACCGCTGTGTGGCCAGCAACGCAGTTAACAGTGAAAGCTCCAACCGCTTGTGGCTGGACACCATCTGTAAGTTGAGGAAGTTGGATCAATGTGGAGATTTTTGTCAGTATGATATGACTGGTATGACTTTGATATTTTCTGTCTAATTTAAACTTGTCTTTGGCATTTTCTGTGTGAGTAATCAGTAAATTACAGGGACACTCTGCATCATCAGTGTTTGTCACTCTCAGAGAAAATGTCATCTTGTGAAACTAAACTAACTTTGATGAAACATTTTGTTATGAGTCAGCTTTTGTGGACACTTTTTAAATGAAGCAGAAGGTCCATCACATTAAGTTTCACAGCAATGTTTTTTCTCCTCAGTTGGCCCGGACATTCCTCAGATAAACGTGACTCCGTACAGTATAACAGAGCGGGGTTACTCGGCTCTGGAGAGAGAAACTGTTTCTTTGGTGTGTCAGGCCCAGTCCAATCCAGCCAGTCAGTATGTCTGGTACTACAACAACTCGCAGGTCTACAGCGGGCCGCAGTACACCATCACCAAGATCCTCCGCATGCACACTGGCGACTACGCCTGCTTGGCTCAGAATACCTACCTTAACACCCTCTCCAAAAAAACCATCAGCCTGACCGTCTACTGTGAGTGTGACCTCTGATCATGCTATTAACCATCTTACTCCTCTGTCAATCCCTGCACTCTACCCTAACGCCTATTGTTCTCTCTTGTTACTGCAAAGAGTGTAAAAGAGTCAAATGTGATTAAACTGTTCAGATTTGACATTTTCAGTACAATACTATCAACAGCTTAAACATCTTTGATTTTCACCCAGGATCTCTGACCTAGAAACATCTCCCTGATCATTTCACTTTTTCAGTTTCTTTTTCTGAATGTCTTCTGACTCCATTCAGCACATTCATCTGATATACTTATTTCAAAAGCTTAAACACCTTCAAACTCACACACACACACACACACACACACACACACACACACACACACACACACACACACACACACACACACACACACAGCAGATAATGGAAGACTTGCTGACCTGTTCTCCTGTTTGGACCATCTTGGAAGTTGATGGGACTCTCTGGCAGGTATCTCACTGTGATGTCACAATCATGGCAAGCACGTCATTCACTCTCCCTTTTTTGGTTTTGCACACGTCTTGTGTTTTTGCTGTTTGCTAAGATTACATTTTCAGAAGAACTCCACCACCAACAGAAGAAAAAAAACTGCAAAATCATAACAACATATTTCTTCTTCGATAATTTTTGTGTAGTTATTTTAACCAAACATCCTGAACAATGTAGCAATAATCGAAAAAAAAAAAAAAAAAAAGGTTTTCGGGCCCTGATGACATCAGTTAATTCCACTCTGCACATCATTACCTTGTTACCTCTATCATATCCCCCACAGACCCCCCTGATGGCTCCCCGTCCTGTTCTGTGGAGCCGGCTCTGAATCACACCTCTCTGAGGCTGCTGTGCTCCTGGCCTGGTGGATTCCCCTCACCTTCCCTCCACTGGACTGGAGACCTGATACAAGATCAGTCCAACACAGCCCAGCAAACAAGTTCAGCCTCCAGCACTGCCATCATGCTGCCCTCTGGAGGCCTAACTTCTAATAACAGCTTGTTCACTTGCCTGGGCTCCCATGCTGCCCTGAAACAGTCGACACAGTGCAGCACACGCACATGTGAGTGCAGCAATGTCAACAAACAGTAAAAGATAAGTTAGTGACAGTTTTGTGATCATGTATCTGAACATGTTTATATCTCACTTCTCCTCCGTCAGATATTCCCCCTGCAGAGCCACTGTGTTTTGCTTATGTGATTATTGACAAACAGTACTTGATGCTATCCTGCTCGTGGGAGGGAGGGGCCCCGAAAGCCTTGGTGTGGTGGGAGGGCCCCGAAGGTCAGAGCAAAGGTGGGGAACAAACCTCCAACATCCTGATTCTCCGCTATGGCACAGCTCGCAGTGGGAAACCTTACACCTGCCACGCTAAACACCCGCTTCTGGTGGAAACCAAGACCTGCAGACTCACACTGGGTCAGTGCACATTCTCACTGTACAACAAATAGCAGATATAAATTGTTAAATAATAATCTGTACATTGTCACACGTAGAGGCACCAGTGCTGCAGACACAGCGCAGAGTCGTGTCTGTGTACGAGGGGAGCGACGTTCAGCTTACCTGCAGTCTGAGAGCCAACTACCTTCCTGTCAATGAAATCACCTGGTTTAATAATCAGGGTGTCGGTGTCCAAGACACCTCAAAGTACATGCTTCTGAGAACGCCTGCATGGGCCAATCTGACTGTGAGAGACACAGATGAAACTCAAGACAGCGGCGAGTACAGGTGCTCCACTTCCAACGCAGTGGGAGGAACCGAAATCAATATCACTTTAGTCATCAAGAGTAAGAATTATGAATCTATATTTAATTCTAAATTACTTTCTTGCTGAGCGTAAGATCAGAATACTATAACACCTCAGATGTTTGTACATATACTGTCCATAAAGTTACAGTCAGCATGAAAATTGATGAGCTATATAAAATGTTACAAGTGGTCATCACACAGAAGTCATACAGATGGGGATATTTCTGTTTGTGTTATCTCTGTAGAGTACCCCATGCCACCCAATGCAACCCTGGTCAGAGTGATGTACACCAGTCGACAGCGTAATGAGGTGGAGCTGGAGTGGGTGGTGGAGAACCAGGAAGCAGGAGGTTGGACAGGTTTCTTCCTGGAGCACCGATGGATGTCTGAGCGACCACAAAGGAAAGGAAGTGGGAATGAGGAGAAAGTTGGTCCCGTAGTCTGGTACCGTAACATCCTCCAGGATCCAGCTGTCAGGATTTATACAGTGGGGAGCCTGACGCCAACGGTTACCTACCAGTTTCGCATCATACCGGTGAACCACCGCACTGTGGGACATCCTTCTGCTGCACAGACTCCAGGTAAAGGAAATGTGAGACATATGAGACTTTTAGCAAAGAGATGGGCATTTTCGGCTTGTTAAGCTTAAATAAAAAGAGGCAAAATCACAAAGATGATGTAATATAACATGTAATATATAATATGTAATTATATGTAATATAGATGATGCATATATAGATGTAATAATAACTTTACTGTTCTGAAAGGTGTGTTCAGTTTCAAACTTCTCCATTAACATGACATAAAACATGATCAGATTTGAGCTCTAAAAGTAGATAATACCCCAATTAAACAAATGATAAAAAACATATTAGTGATCAGTTCTTTGCTGAGGAAGACGATCCAATCCAAATGTGACTGACAAAGGTATGTGAAACATTGCTTTCTGTACAGACCTAACATTATGCAGAAGTAACTGTAGCTTAAACATCGGTCTGGCATACAAGAAATTGGCTTAAAGTTGGGACTTTGTCTTTACCCGTTAAAAAAAAGAAGAAGCATGAAATCAATTTGTGATCGAACAGGATCCTCATCTTGCTGCAACACCCAACTTTCTCCTGACAGGCGGGAACGAAGTGATCTCTTTTCTCCAAACACGCAATTTACAATTAAAATACAGTTAAACCAAGCATCTATTTTGTTCTGACACAGTGGGCCAAATATTACACCAACAGGACTCCTATGTGCTGTGGACAGAGTTCTTTTTGAACAGCCAAGCACACCATGATTGCTTATTTACTCATGAATGTGAAAGAGGGCTTTATTACACACCTTGCTTTGATGTTCAACCACTTCGATGGAGGATAACAAAGACTTATTAAAAAAGATCTACCTAGGTGGTAGATAATATTTTTGTGTCATTTGCTTAACTGTGTTGTCTTTTTTTACACTCGTGTTAAAATCAGATGATGCTTTGGGTTATTTTTATACAGGAATATAAAAAATTCTTTCAAGCACCATTGCTAATTATGAGATACAATCTTTAATGTTGTGTTATGATTGATGTGTCTAACTATGGTGTTTTTTTTGTTTGTTTTTTGTTATCCACTCAGGTGAAAGACTCAAACAAAAACACATGCAAACAATGACACATACCTCATGCTTACACACCTTTTCCTCACTTCCTTGCTACTTTCTTCTTTTCTGTCCTCCTGATCTTCCCTCGAATTCATCCTGTGTGATAAATGTGCCACTTTGTATTATATTATTGCAGGAAACTGTTCTGAATAAGCCATTTGTTTTATTTAGGTTGCAGAGAAACCTGTGCAGTTATGGTCAGATTTTCATACACTCATCATTGGCATGAATGTAATTTCGGGCTTTCAGCAATTTCTTTGAATTTTTATTTTTATAGGTTTGTATGATTCAATTCAATTCAATTCAATTCAATTTTATTTATATAGCGCCAAATCACAACAAAAGTCGCCTCAAGGCGCTTTATATTGTACAGTAGATCGCACAATAATAAATACAGAGAAAAACCCAACAATCATATGGCCCCGGTGGGAAGGAAAAACTCCCTTTTAACAGGAAGAAACCTCTGGCAGAACCAGGCTCAGGGAGGGGCGGCCATCTGCTGCGACCGGTTGGGGTGAAAGAAGGAAAACAGGATAAAGACATGCTGTGGAAGAGAGACAGAGATTAATAACAGATATGATTCGATGCAGAGAGGTCTAAATTGGTGCAGCATATGTCTTTATTTCATCTTTATGTAATAAAGACATACACTCAGATCTTTTAACAAGTGGTGCTGACGGTTCTACAAGGTCTTTTATCTTAACAGGGCCAAGGTGGATTAACTTCTCATTAGTGACTACAGCTGGTACTTTCTCTTTGCCAACATAAAAAGGAACTTGTTTGAGGGCACTTACTGGATTGACCAATACTCACAACAACAGGAAAGTCCAAGAAATTCAGTGAAGAGATTTGCAGTTCGGAAAGTCTCTTAGAGCCATTTCTAAAACAGATTCTAAGATCACTGGTTCAAACAAGAGTGCATAAGTACAAGTTATTCTGATGTGCCTCCACTTTGCCAAATACGCAAAGAAAACCCAAACAGTCACCCTCGGATCAGAGGAAATTGGTTATGATGTTCAGGAACAACCCAGGAACCAACAAGGCTCAAGCCTCCCATTAACTAGAAACTGCTGGAACACCAGTATTACTGTCCACACTAAAGTGACCACAATGACTAAGAGGTATGTTTGGTGGAGTAAAGGCGAGACTTTCAAAGCTAAGAGCACTGTGCCAGGCGTCAAGCATGGTGGTGGTAGCATTATATTGTGGGGCTGTGTTGCTGCCGATGGCACTGGCACATAAAGTGCATAAAGTGGGTGGAATAATGAAGAAGGAGGACTACCTCCAAATTCTTTATTTTCATCATTAATCAGCAGCTACATCGTTGAAAATGCAGATGAAGCAGGCTAACACAGGCTAATTTCTATTCTCTGTTGATTACAGAAAAAAAAAAGAAAATTGTGTACCCAATCCTTGTTTTTTTTTAGTCATTAAAGATGTATGCTGTACAATCCTTCCACCCTGAAAAAAAGAACAGTTCAAATAAATCATCAAAACCCTTAATTTATCATGAGATTCATGCCCCTGATTAGTAGATGTAAACATCTGACTAGAACTGAAACATGGTAGGATGGTTCAGTGGTTTTCAACCCTTGTATGAATGAATGAATGAATCCACGTTGTTCAGTTCAACAGAGCTCCCTTTAAAGAAGAACCTAAGCAACATTTATTATTACAGGATAATAGTAAAGTAATGTTTTCAAATCATGACATACACTGACCTGGGTTGAGAACCACTCGAGCTCCTGGATGTAGCAGCGGTGTTCTGACAGATTTGAACTTTTTTGCAATCTGTAACTATGATGTGTTGCAGCTGAACCACGCTACAACGTGTACCCTGCTGTGATTGGAGCAGCTATCGGTGGGATGCTCTTTGCAGCTATTCTCACGGTTCTGCTGCTCATGTACATAATCCGCAACCGCAACAACAACCCTCGTGAGTCCACCGCACATGATCACCAATATCCTGCTGATCTGTTTAAAATCACTGTGATGTTAATGTTGTCTTCTTTCCACCAGGACTACATGACTTGTTATTTGGCAGGTGAGTATCTGGATATATGTCTATAAAACCAAGAATTAATGATTTCCTGTTTGCAGTTATTGCTACAGAAATGGCGTTTTATCATTTCCTGCTTCCAGGCAGCACAGCCAGTCAAGGGAAAACATCAACTTCCCAGAAGATGAAGTGGTCAGCAGGTCAGAGGGAGGAATAGAGGAGATTGGTGGATCATCCAGCCTAGGCAAGATGAGCTACCCTAAGTGACCATACACCTATAAACACACATATAGACCCATATAGGATGTTGCTGATGGCCCACATGGAAGTGACGGAAATATCTCTAAGCAGATGTTTCAACCGTCAGCAGGCCTAAAAATCGTAATGCACATCTGTCTTATCTGCTGAACTTTGATGTTTTGCAGGTCCAGTCATGGCTTTACCCCGGGCATCTTCACCCCTCACTTCTTCACCTATGAGTGCCACCCTAACACCCACCAGCCAAGCCCCTCCCCCTGGAGACGATAATGAGCCAGTCAGCGTCACCATCACCGTCAAGGCAACAGGCTCATAGTCATATATCCGACCCATCCAGCTGGAAAAGCACAAAAGTCTTGAGCCATCTCCCATTTCTTCATATTTTGCTTCCAAGGAGACAGCAATACATCTTCAGGCTTTCTGATGGGTTTTTCTTTGGACATTGGCCTCTTTTTCACTCATTTTCAGTCCAGTCCTTGTACCTGAGCATTTTCACATTAATGTTTTTAACACTGATAAGAAAGCTCACTGTTGTGTCACATGTGACATTAAACACAGCAGAGTCAGTTTGAAATCATGTCTTTGGGAACCCTGTTAATATCAGGTTTTCATGAAAACATTATTTGTTCATATTTCTTTGTTTCAATCTGTGAAAAAAATGGACAAAAGAAGTGGCAGGCCTAAAGGTTATTTACAGCAAATGAACAGTATCTGAAAGTCATGTCCATGAACAAATCCAGCAAAGACCTGAAACAGGACCAAGAGATCAGACTTGATCAGAAATGTGTCATCTGAAGCGTGGCTGTCAAAAAGCCATTCTTAAAGAAGGAAAACTGGGAGAATAGACTGAGGTATGCCAAAATACACAAGAACTGGACTGAAAATGTGTGGTAACAGTTCTTATGGAGTCACGAATCCAAATTTGTCATGTTTTACTGAAATTGTCATCAATACATACAGAGGAGGTCAGGAGAGAGGTACAACAGTGAGGGTCTACAGCCATCTGTAAAACACCATGGAAGCTCAGTCGTGGTCTGAGCAGCATTTCAGCCTGTGGTGTCGGAGCTTTTCTAAACCGATGAAATTATGATGAGCAAAGTACTACTGTTTAGATCCAACATGCAACATGATCTATAAAGCATCTCATTGGCAACAACTTTTCAGAAGGACAATGATCCCAAACACACTGCCAGTATAATAAAAGCTTACATAAACAGAAAAAACACACAGTGGAACACTATCAGTCACGAATTGGCTTCCCCAGACCTGTATCTTTATATTATTGAAGCAGTGTGGGATCATGTTGACAGAGATCCGAATAAAACGCAGCCAACATATAAGGAAGAAGTTTGAATGCCCTTCAAGAAGCCTGGAGAACCATTCCTGAAGACTACTTAAAGAAATTACACGAAAGCCTTGAGAGTTCAGGCTGTGTTGGAGAATAAAGGTGGTCATACCAAATATTGACTTGTTAGAATTGGCTTATACTCGATATTTCGATTTATGTTTGCATAGGTTTCAATAAATAACACTTATGTCTGTGTAGATCCTCAGTTATTCTAGGCCGTGGTAGCCTTAAGGTAAGAGTAGCAAGCTAGCACCTAACAAAGTGTAAAGCAATGAGGTGTAACTCCAGTACTGTGTACTTGATTTTCATGGATAACAGCAAAGCAACTGTGAATTTATCAAAATACTCAGCGCACAACTTTGGTCTTTTAATTTATTCAAGACTTTGGACTGTTTAAACATAATCAGAACACATCAGTCTTTAATAGCAGAAACACAAATGACAATGTAGACATACTCTAACACACACACACACACACACACACACACACACACACACACACACACCTATTTACTAAGAAGAGTCAGACTTCACCTCAACTCTAACACAATGATAGAAAAGCAAAAAAACAAAACAGCAGAATACATGAAAAACAGCAACAAAACAAGTAAATATATACACAGGTTTGCCTCTCTACAGTCCACAGTAGAGAGTGTGTAGATCTGCTCACTAGATGGGGACCAAAATCTTTTGAGTGCTGATTATGTCACCGAGCTTGTGTTTGATCTTCACAAAGAGACGCTTGAACTCCAAACCATCACCCTGGAAACACACACAACACACACAACCATCTTGATTTGATGAAAGTGCACTCATACACTGAGGACATTGTACTCTTAGACCTGTTCATTAGGTGACTCAGACCAATGGGTTTCTCTGCTACAGTTCGTCTTTTCAGTAAGCATGTTTTAAACAAACATGAGTGAAACCAACTGACCAAGAAGGATGACTGCATTCCTACATCTATATAGATATACAGACAGAGTTAAGTGTTACAGATATTTTACATGAATATAGGCTACAGTCTAAGCCCTATATGCCCACATCTGTTTACCTATGGGTATCATTAAAAACAGTATTGTTTTACAGACACACAATCCAGAAAATGAATAAACTGGATGAATACTAGAGGTAATATACACTAACAAGTTCCACTCGGTCCAACAATATAAACAGCGTGTCTAAGTGCTCTGATAATAATGATAATAATAATGATAAATACATTTTATTTAAAAGCGCCTTTCAAAACACCCAAGGACACTGTACAGAGGCAAATAAGACAGGCATAAAAACAGGAAATAAACACAATAATAAAAGAAAGTTTAAGAGCATGGAGAAGTTATATAGAGTAGGCTATCTTGAACAGGTGGGTTTTGAGGGTGGACTTAAAAAGAGGGAATGAAGTGATGTTTCTGAGGTCAGAGGGTAGGGAATTCCAAAGTCGAGGAGCAGAGCGACTAAAAGCCCTGCCCCCTATTGTGATAAGATGAAAGGAAGGAACAGAAAGAAAAAGAGGAGGATCTGTACCAAATCAGAACGGTATGATGGGGAGAGAGAATGAATAGCCTTAAATGTACAAAGGAGTATATTAAAATTAATGCGAAGTTTAACCGGGAGCCAGTGAAGCTGCTTCAGGATAGGGATGATGTGGTGGGTAGAGGGAGTCCTAGTAATAATACGGGCAGCAGAGTTCTGGACACGTTGAAGCTTAATGATGGATTTTTGTGTAAGGCCAAATAGGAGTGATTTGCCCTGCTTATCTATGTAGAGGTTTTCAAGTGAGTTTATTGGTTCAGCCAGTTTGAAAAATCCTTATTTATGATACAGACAGCTGAAACCAAAGAGCTACATCTCAGACTCTACAGGACTCAGTTTGACTCATCTGGCCAACAGCTTAAGCTTGGCCAAAACTGGGTCATGCAACAGGACAACGATCCCAAGTACTGCAGCACATTTACAACAGAGGTTTTGCAATGCTCCACTCAAAGTCCAGACCTCAACGTGACTGAATTGCTGTGGTGGGACCTTAAGAGAACTGTGCATAAACAAACCTCAATAAAGTGAAGCAGTACTGTAAAGAAGAGTGGGCCAAAATTCCTCCACAATGATGTGAGACACTGATAAAGTCCTGTAGCTACTGAATCTGAATTTCATTTTTCACAAGACTGCATGGACTGCAAGCTTTAGTGGTTAAGATGTCAGAACGTGCAGAAGGCAGGGGATAAGTCGTGTTAGAAATAATATACAATTCATTTTTAAAATGGTAAAACCTACCTTAGACAGTCTGAAGTCCAGCAGCACTCTCTGATTCATATCCAACAAATGAATTTTAAAGATGAGCTTATTATTGCGTTTGTCAAGCGTGCTCACGGTCACCTAAAATGTGTGTTATAAAAAATAAAATTGTGTTATGATGAGACGCAGAAGGGAAGGCTGTGTTATCAGGAAATATAAAAATCTTGTATATTTGAGTATAGATATACCTGTTTGGTGCTAGTGACTTTGAAACCAAGTGCCAGGCTTTCACAGATGTCTTTCAGGGCAGTTAAGGAGTCATCAGCACTGACCGTAGTGAAGAAACGCGTCATTCTCCGCACTAACCTCTGCCACGGCGACTGTGCACAGAAAGAAGAAATGGGGACATGTTAAATAGTTCACAGCAATAATGCATCAGAGTTTTGTTGATATTCAGATGCCTTTAAATCAAAAGAAACTTTGATAAAAGGTTAAAAAAAAGAACAATCTCTGTCTTCGTGTGCTTCATTGAAAATAAATACACATATAAACATTTATGTAGTGAAAGCACTGAGTATGTGAATTACCTGACTGGCTCCTGGTGTACCTAGTAACTGACTACCCAGTAACATGTGCTCAGGCTTGGTCGGCTGGGAGAAGCTGACCTGACCGTCATTTTGACTAATTAACAACATGGCTTCCCAGCCACCGGCTGCAAAGTCGGGCTGCGAGCTGGAAAACTGCATCCTGTCATCACTACAGAAAGAGAAAGACATTCTTAAGATTATCAGACGCAAAAAGAAACTGAGCTAAAATGAGAAAAGCGCAAAGTTCTGACCTGTTGGCCCGAGATATGAGTGACCCATCAGATCGAAGACTGTTGTTCCCTCCTGAGTGCAGAGAACTTGTTGGCTGCTTCACTCCTACAGAGACAGACAAGTATGAGTACAGTGAACACTGAAGCTACACTAAACCTGTTGCTGGGACTTGCCTTCAGTAAACCAGCGGTCCTTCTGGATGTCTGTGATGGTGATGCGTGCATCTGGACTGGCCAGCAGCAATTTGGATAACAAACCTGAATTTAAAAAAAGTTACACATGAACTAAAGAACAACATGTAAAACATGCAGTAACTAAACTTACAGCCTGCGACTCACTAAGAGGCAGCGGTTGTATTTTCTTCCAAGGAGGTAGATATGTTTTCTTCTGAAGCCAGTCTGCGTACTCCTGACAGCTCTCAGTTGGCTGGTCCCACGGCAACTCTAACAAGGAAGCAACAAAAAGGTTTCCTCACATTAACTGCACAGCCTTCAATGATGCACGACCTCAGGGAAGTAGCGTTTGCATTTTTTCTAATGATGTAAGACGTGCTGTCTGATCTTTCAGAACTATATACAATAAATAAACTGAATATTTAAAAAGACCTCAATCTAAAATAAGCTTGTAGTGTTGTTTTCTTTTACCATTACAGTGATGTGACTGTATTTCAAGATAACCAAATTATAGACACAAGGTGATTCAGTTAAGTTTACAACCAATTCTTAAGCGTATAGACACAGATATCTGTATCTGTATGTGATATAAATATATCTATAAAACTGTAACTTGCCAGCGTCCATCAACCTGACTGATTTCAGCAGCGATGGGGCAAAAAAAGTAAGCAGTGGATAACAGACATGTGATGACAAAGTTTCAAGACAATGTACACAGCTTTCTCCTTAGAAATACTTATGTTAAATTTAGTCATTTTCCCCTTCACGTCCCTCCTGCTGAATGTCACCGCTAAAGTAATGTGCCCTCTCACAGTGCAAAACTCAAGCATCTCAGTCTCTTCCATTGGTTCTAAAAGGCAACTTGAATTTTTACCACAATGTTTGTCATGTTCAACAACAAAAACAAAAAACAAAACATGTTTCTCACCCATGTTTCAAAACACGGGTGAGAAGGAAGACTCTCATGGCCATCGCACTTCTGACCTGGAGTGCTGCCTTCAGACTTTGACACAGAAAACTATTACAGTGGAAGCATCTAGTTAATCACTGGATTGTAGCCAACCTCAGTAGCAGTGCTGATTTGCAATGTGGAGGTTGGGGCAGTTAAACATAGAAGTTAATCTTTACACAAGTTTGACATTCATGGTGAAATCAGAGACGGGTCAGAGCTTTGATGGAACTTACAAAATAAAAAAAAAAGTCCAAACTTAAATCCAGTAAGCTTTTAGATTTTTATGGGCAGAGTAAAAGAACTTAAATGGCACCCTGTACAACAGTGAGAACCATGTGGACCTGTACGTACTCTCAACATCACCAGAAGGGCACAGTCAGGAAATCTGTCAAACGAAACGGATCAACGCTTTAATGTTTGTTTGCTTTTTTAAATATATACACTAACTGTTTATACTTCTATTATAAAAATTCCAGCTGCTATAACCAAAGAATTTCCCATATAAGGGATAAATAAAGTATTTCTTCTTTTATTTCTATTACCATGTGTTCTCCTAGCTTGTTTGTACTTCACTGTTGACTTAAAATAAGATGATATTCAGGTAAACAGGTCAGGCTCTAAAGATTGGAAACTGAATCTGATCGACTGTAAAGTTCAGACAAGAAAAAAGAAGATGGAGACAAAGACTGAGGATGGTCCTGTCCGACATCAGGCAGAAATATCACAGCAAGTTACAAGACAGTAAAAAATGATGAATTTTAATTTAGTAAAATCAGTAATTCAATCAAATGCAAATTCACAAAGCACAACAACCACTTGCAGCTTTGACACTGGCCTCTGCTGACCTAACAGCTTTGTGATATGTCAACTTCTCGTTGCCAATGCTGTCATATGGTATTGGACTACAGATGTGTGTATGATCTTCAAATTTTGGATCTTACCACCAGCCAGCATGGCAGTGAGGACTATGCCACAAGCCCAGATATCTGCAGGCTGAGCTCTGTACTCTGTTTGGCTCAGAAGCTCCGGAGCCACGTAGGGAAGAGTCCCACACAATCGATTCAGAAGGCGCTCTCGGCCTTTAAAGCGAAACATGGTTGCCAGGCCAAAATCTGTCAGCTTCAGGTTATCTGAAGGTAAAAAAAGATACAAAAAAAAAATTACAAAAAATCAACCCCAGAGGGCGGTGGTTATAAGAAATAAAAGAGAAACCTTTGATAAAGATTGCATTTCCTCACCTTTGTCATCCAGCAAAATGTTCTCTGGCTTTATGTCTCTATGTGTGATGCCAAAATCATGGAGGTACTCCTAGAAAAGGTCAAATTAAAAAAAAAAAAACTTAAAAAGAGAATAACAGCAGGAAAATATGGAGGAAGTCACATCAACACAAAGATGTTCTTCACTCACCACAGCTGCTATTAGCTGCTGGAAAAATTTATGGGCATCCTTTTCAGCCATCCCTACATCGGGCTCTAAAGAGAGGGTAAAAGAAGAAAGAGAGTAAGACTGAAATCAAATATTTGCAATGAATAATTACTGGACTCCAGACGCATTTCAGCTAAGTTGAACTCATTTATTCATGGTAATCATTTCTGAGTCAGGAAAGTTACAGTTGGAAGAATAAATCAGCAAACAAAAGGTTTTTCTTGTATGACAGTTTCCTCGTCAAATGTGTGTTTGCGGCTCACCGATTCGGTCAAACAGCTCTCCCCCAGTGCAGTACTCCAGGAAGAGGTACACAGTCGGTCCTTCCTTCCGATGGCCAAAGAAGCGTACAATGTTGGTGTGTTTGAGCATCTATGAGTTAAGTGCACACACAAAGATCCTCAAAACAGTGCTCTCAGCTATCATTCTACTTAGCTAAGAGCTTAACGCTTTTAATGTCTCAGCCAGTTTATCTTTATGAATCTAACCAACATTAATAACAAATGCCAGTTCTTTATATTTTAGCCAGTATGAAGTAAGACTTCAGACATGTTTGCTTTCAGTTTGCCTCTTCGGTGTCTGTATGTGTGTGTGTGTGTGTTGGATCTTCTGTAATCATGTCACATCATTTTAGGTGAGCCAAAACAAGCAGACACATCTGTACATCTGTATTCTTATCTGCATATTTGCTTTCAGCTTGCCTGGAATAGCATTAGCTTTACCCAACTTTTCCCAACAAATGACACCCTCGAGCTGGGGGCTACCAACGTCCCCAGATTAGCTGAGGCTAGAGTTGGTTTTCACAACAGTAACAGTTTTTATCCAATTCTCCCAGTCTGGGACTGGCATAAACAGGCTGTGGTTTTTTACTGATGCAAGGAAAAGAAAAATGAGATCATACAAAGCTGTGATTCAGTTAATTAACAATTTATTTCATACAGCTGTTTACTGTATTAATATATGGATTTAAGAACAGCTGGACTTGTTTTACAACACACCACTGGTGAGCTGCTGCTTTCATTCATACTAACTGTGCAGGTGAAGGTGATGGATGTACCTTGTGGATGCAGACCTCCTTCTTGACATTTTCAGCACACTCTTTTGCCTGCGAGGTATCGATGACCTTCACTGCTACCGCCTCTTCGGTCTGCCTGTTCACCAGCAGCCTCACTCTGAGACCAAGAACACAAAGAGGACAAACCGGTTAGATCATAAAGAGAAAAGAGAGCACGGAGGTGAAGAGAAGTGAGAGGAAGTCTGAGTGGAAGTCATCAGGATGCACAAAGAGCTAAAGTCTTCCTAAAGTGTTTCTAGAGATAATTTTCAAGTACTTTAAACTTTATTAAACTTTTCAATAAAATCAGAAGGTCAGGTGTTAAATTCTGTCTGTTTTAGTTGTTTTTATTTCATATATTTTTTCCCCTTCTATATTTTACTGCATCACTGTTGTGCATTTTTTTTTATTTTAGTGGCATTTTGGATTGTTAAGCACTTACTGCAGCATGCACTGTTGGAAATGTGCTATATAAATAAACTTGACTTTGACCTCTAGAAAACAAGAAAAAACAAACAAACAAACAAACAAACAAAGATATTTAAGATCATTTTAAACCCACTTAAAGAGTCAATCTAAAGTTAAAAGGTTCTTTTTGTGCAGTAGTTTTTTTCTATAACAACACTTTGAGCATTGGTATCTCTAGACACCTCATAATGCCATAATTTAAGAATGATAGAAGCAGTCATTGCTACCCTGACTGACTGTTTGTTTTGTTTTCTAACAATTCCATGGCAAAAACCATGGAATTGTTATTGTAAAAATGGTTAAACTTTCAAGTCTCATAACACTACATTAAACATGTTTTAGCATATATATGGTCTCATTTTTACCTACATTTTGATACCTGGTTCATCTTCCTTTTTTTCAAGGCTAACTGTGACTGTGATGGAGTCAGGTGTCTCCTGTGAGTGATGTTTTTGGAGTATCAGATGAACATTTATAGCGCATACACATGCATGTCATGATCCCATGAAACAAGGAAAGAAAAATCCTTGTGCGATGGCTGGAAAAGGACGGCTATTAAAGGCGATAAGCTAATGATAAATAATGATAAGGAAGCTTTCATACTCTCCGTAGGCTCCTTCTCCCAGAGTCTGAACAACGTCCCAGTCCTGCACAAAAGGCACCGCCATGCTAGAGACAGAAACACACGCATTCATCACTTTCGCTTTCTAATATTTACTTATGTATTCGTTATTTTCATAACATTGGTCATATTTCTTCTAACAAGTGTCTGTTAAGCATTTACCAGTTTACAAAACTGTTAACGTTGACAGCACTTTGACAGAGTGCTGTCAAATGTCATGATGCTCAAAAGAAAACCGCTAAGAAAACTAAAATACGAAAATATGAGAAAATAACCTACCTGCTCAGCCTTTTCACACAGCAGCGACTGCCACATGTAGCTATCCTTAAAACTCAGACGCACGTCTTCATCCTGCTGCACTGACTTCTGAAGATTTTTCACAAATTTGGCGCGTTGTTGTCTCATTGGCGATAACTTCCGCTCGGACGTCATTTCCTCCTTGTCTTCTTCTACGCCTCTCTTCTTCTTCTTCTTCTTCTGAGTTTAGCGGGTCAGACGCATATTGCTGCCACCTACTGTTCATTATTATCCAAGTCTTATTCGGATTAAACATGGCAGATTTACAATTCATTATTCAACATTATTTAAAGCCTGAATAATTGTCACAAAATTCTATTTTTTTTTTAATGGAGAGTTCATTGAACCAGCTGACAAATTTGTTTATAAAGTTCTTTAGATATTTTCCCCCTTATACTAGTTATAATTTGTATCATACTTGCTACATCTGGCCTTAAAAAAAAAAAACAATCTTAAAAAAGTATTGCAAAATTTATTTATGCTTTAAAATGGGAAAAAAAATCACACTGATGATGTAGAAGTCTCAAAAACTCACAAAAAACTGCATGTATTAAATACAATACACTAGGCGTGAAAGGGTTAAACATCCATCCATTCTCTTCTGTTTATTCTTATTAGGGTCTCACGGGCTTGGAGCCTATAAAGTTAAACAAGTTGTATGTTTTCTTTTATTTTCTATTGTGAATAAGATATGGGTTTGTGAGATATGCCAGTCATTGCATTCTGTCTTCAGCGCTTTGGACAGCTTCACAATTCTTTTTGAATTGGTTTTGTAATGAGCTGAAAAACATTTTAAATCTTTCTTTGAACTTACTGATGCAGGTGTTTCATGGTAATCATTGCCACTTTGCTATTTTAAAAAGTTTAATAAAAGATAGAAAACAAACAATAACATAAGAAACAAACAAAAACCCACCCGCCCACCCACCCATCCTCATTTAGAGTCGTCCTAACTCAGGTCAGCACCAACACAGAAAGAATGACACCAAACTCTACCACTACCCTGACATTAAAAATGATGTCCTAATATCTATTCCCTTCTACAATATATTTACCAATATTTATACACTCACTTAATGTAATTATATGTTAATAATCTAATGCAACTCATTGTGCAGTGTAAAAAACTACATAAGAAATATAGATTATGACATTTACAATAACATGCTAGCTGCACGTAGAATCCACAAGATCCAATTTTAGTAACAAACAATGCTACAATACACGTGGGTCAAAAATAAGGGAAATGCAATGCAGCTGTGAGTTTCATGCAAATTAATGTTCAAAAAGCCTTTCTTCCCATGTAAGAAAACATTTTCTAGTTAATGGATGTTACAAAGCTTTTATTTAAACCACTTTTAGGTGTCTGAAAGTGTGAAGCTTCAGCTGGAAGCTCCTGCAGATAGTGTCATTTCAGAAGGTCCTCACAGAACTAAGGCTTTTCAAATTGAGGGCACTAAAGTGGAAATAATAGTGGCACAGGGTTTATTCCCTGGAGGAACTGATGTGTCCAGTATTCACACTGTAAAACTGCCCAGTTAGTCTGTGTGGCATGTAAATTAAAAAGAAGACAAAAAAAATCACATTTTCAAAACATAATCTCTTAACTGTTTTTCAGAAAACAAGCTCAAAGGCAGAGAGAGCTCGAGGCACGATGGAGTGTTTAATCAATACTTGAATCAATGTGTCAACAAGCAAGCCTGGTGCTTTTGGGAAATGATGAAGTGAATATTTGTACTTTGTCTTGGTTTCACAATGACTTTGTTTTTCGTGTAACATGTGACAGCATGTGTACACATAACGGGAAATCCTGGATCCAAATAAAACTTAGTTGAGGTCAGGACACACAACACAAACCATGCAACCTACATTTGTAGTTGATGCATTTAACTATTTCATATATAAACAATTGAATAAATAAAAACAGTACATCAAAAAATCTAAAAATCTGAGACAAGAGCACTTTTGTTACCGTAGTGCTTCACCTTTTGTTTTAACTGAAAGATAATTACTTAATACAGCGGTTCAGCTGCTCAGCTGCTTTCTGTTTGTCACCTCACACTGCACCAAACAGGTGTTATAACACAACATAATGTTCTAGCAACAACATCACATAGTTTGGCGTCTTTTTTATAACATGAGCAAAGTCTTCCCTGAAAAAAAGATATCAAGAAAAAAGACTCCAAAATATTTCTAGTTAAGTGTCGAGTGTGTCTTTAATGGAGGACCAGCTGGAGATCCAGAGATTGGGGCCATTCGGGATCGGTTCTTGGCCTCGTGCCTTGTGTACTCTGAATTTGTCGGTTTTCCACGTAGTCTTTCGCAAAGTGATGAAGTGATCTTCATTTTTATTGCTGAAAGATGCAGACTCTTTGTATGGCAAATCTTTTTACTAATGAACCTGATTAGTTTGGTAAATCTTCTACTAGTGGTTTTATTTATTTATGTATTTAATTGATGTAGCCCGGGTATATTTTATGGGGCTAAGTTTTATTTCTAGTTATATATATATATATATGTATATGAACAGTTATCTTGTTCATTTTCCTACATTTGTATTATTCATAACTTAGTTATTGTTTAGGTGCTTTTATTGTGAAAGGGGCCGCGAGAGGAAAAGAAACGAGGGAGAAGGCAGCAGCCACGAGAGGTGGGAGGAGAGAAAAGCGTGCGCGAGATGCGGCTAGCGTCTGCAGAGACTTTTTTCCCATGGACGACAAGGATAAATCATCCCACGTCGACGGCTGAGTAAGAGAGCGTGACTGTGAGGTGGTGCGGCCCGGACTGGTTCGCACTGTTGCCTCGGAATCACCTAGTTAGCGGCGTGCTAACTTGGCTAACCGGAGTTAGCCCTAAAGGCGGACTTCGCTAACGATCACCGGACCTGTACAGAGCGAGAGGCTGACCGATCAGGTTTGCTGCTCGCAAGGAGTAAGTGTGCAGCTGCAGGGACTAAGGGACGGGCCTCTCGGCTTGCTGTGACTTTGTGGAAAGAGACTGAGAGTTCCAGGTAGGAGCACCATTTTGTTTTCTTTTAGGACCGTTGGTTCCTACGCACACAAGCATCGATCCAGGCCTGCACCAGGCCTGCACCGAGGGGACTTGGGAAATTGGGGTGTGTGTGTGTGTGTGTGTGTGTGTGTGTGTGTGTGTGTGTGTGTGTGTGTGTGGGGCCCATTACGGTAAAGAACTGTGTAACTGTTATTATTGTTATATTTTATCATTGCAAGAGACTTCTTACTTTATTGATTCATTGGGTGTTTACCAGTTCAGTCAGTAAACCTGCTTGGTTTAAACAGAAGATATTGTGTGTCTGGTACTGTTTCTTATCTATAGTTCAGAGTAAGGTAAAAGTGTATCTGTGTGTTATACGTGTGTAAATCAGGGGAGCTTGCACTGAGGGCAACTAAGTAAGTTCAAGGTAACTAGAACTCGGGGCGTACCCGGCTATAGTGGAGTACACAGTCTGGGGCGCTACATAAAATGGAGGCACCGCTGGGATATTTTGTTGTTTCAGTCTGAAGTTCCCAAGCACGCGTGTATTTTGAGATAAAAGCAGTAACTTTGATATCGTTTGGTCATGGATGTTCAAGCTATGCACTCTGAGTTGGCCGAGGAGCTTCAGGAATGGAGTCGTGGGGAGACCTTGGATGAGGCTCACACATTGATGGTGCTTACTCCCGAAGGAGTGGAGATAGACCAAATAGAACAGACCCTAGAGAGTGTTAAAGCTTTGGGTCGAGTCCGGGTGAGAGGCCGGAGATACAACAAAGCGCTTGATAGGCTAACTGTCCTGTGTGAAACCAAAGAGAAAGTAGATGCCACAAGAATCCCACCTGAAGTGTATCCTATGGGGGCTGGAGAGCCTTGGTCCATCATAGTGATAGCTGAAGCTTCGCCTCGTGAGGGTTTTTCCCAGAGTAAATCGAAACACGGGGCTGAGGCACAGGAGAATGGTAACTCTGCGGAGTCGATAATCCGTGCTGTGGGCGATTTGTTGGCAAAGATGGAGAGACCCTCCAGTGAAGCCAGTAGTTATCGTGAGACTCAGAATGTTCTCAGGCACAGTACCAACCCCGGTTGGAGAAGAGACATTCGAACAGTGGGTTGAACAAGCACACCTAATGGTGGAGGAGAGTGACAGTTCTGCTAAAGAAAAGAGGCGCAGAATTATTGAGAGTCTTAAAGGTCCAGCACTAGCTGTGGTGAAAGCTGTGAGGACAGCTGACCCTGATATTAGCCCAGAACAATGTCTAGAAGCTGTTGCAAAAGCTTTTGGCAGTGCTGAGACGGGTGAGGATTTGTACTTTGCTTTTCGGTTACTACAACAGCAATCGCAGGAAAACTATCCGACTTTCTGAGGCGATTAGAGCAGTCGCTGAGTAGGGTAGTGAGTCATGGCGGTATTGAAGCCCACCGTGTTGATAGAGCCAGAGTAGAACAGCTCCTCAGGGGTGCCGTGTACTCCGACATGATGTTAGTGCAACTCAAGCTAAGAGACAGGAAAGAAACCCCACCCAGTTTTGTAGAGCTCTTAAGTGAGATCAGAAGTGAGGAGGAGTATGAAGCCTCCCGGGCTAAATTGCATCTGGTAGCACATAAAGTCCAAGCACAATCAGAACAGGAAAACAGACAGATTGAAATTCAGAATCTGAAAACTGAGATTAGAGAACTGAAGTCTATGGTTTCATCTGTGGTAAACCAGTCATGCCCGCCACAAGAGAAGTTGCCGAGCCTGTTCACACAAGCAAGACTGACGGGGTAGAGACTTCAGCAGATGGTGAAGTGGTGGCGCTGAGAAAACGGGTTAAAGGTTGCAGCAGAAGCTGGATGCTAGAGAGCAAAGGTCTGTTGTGTCCTCTCCAGTTTTGAGAGTGGAGCCGTCCAGGTCTGATCAGAACTCTGCACGGACATATAGCACCAGTGATAAAGAAAGCAACTTTTGTTACCGCTATGGAGAAAATGGGCATTTTGCTAGTAAGTGTGGAAATGCCGCAAACCAGGCCAAGGTTATCCAGAGGTTCATTCAGTCACGGAAAAAGCCCAAACGACGGGAGTCATATCCCAAACCCACTGATGGAGGTGATACTGTGTGTTCAGTTAAGAGGAGTGAAGTAGTCATGCTAGAGGACAGAGGGATCCCTAAAGGTTTGATAGGTCCATCTAATGTAGAGCAAGTCAGAGTGAACGGTGAACCGTGCAATGCTTTGTTAGACAGTGGGTCAAGAGTAACCATCATTTTTGAGAACTGGTATAAGGAGCACTTATCAGGTGTCCCAATTTACCCAGTTTCAGGTTTGGCCATCTGGGGTTTGAGCGATTCTAGTTACCCCTATCTCGGCTATGTGGTTGTGGATGTGGAATTTCCTGAGCAAGTCAAAGGAGGTCACGAGACCATTTCGGTCTTAGCTTTGATCTGTCCCGACTACAGAGGTCCGGACCAGACCCCTATGATCATAGGCACCAATGCCTCCCTTTTTCAGAGATTGGCCACCTTGTGCCAGGAAACCGTAGGGGTGAGTAGCGTGCAGACTGTAAGCCAAACAGCTGGAGTTTTAACCCCACCAGCCCCTGTGGAGATCCCTGTAGAGGATGAGGGTGGAGTAGGCTGGGTGAAGTGGGTTGGGCCCAGCTCCTTGTCACTACCGGCAGGGCGATGCTGCCATGCTATATGCCGGGTGGAGCTAGAAGAACCACTCACCAAAGGCATATTAATGGTGGAAGCATCCCCAACCATTCCGTTGCCAGCTGGCGTGCTGCTGCAGCCCATGGTGTTGCCTAGCTCTGCTTTAGAGGTAGACCATTTTGTTGTGGCAGTGCAGAATCAGTCCTCCCGGGATATTGTTCTCCCAGAAGGGACCGTTATGGGACAGTTGTGGACTGTTGATACTGTAACTGCAACAGTTGAAGTTTGTCCAAAACAGGGGAAAGATCAGAGAGAGCTAGATCCCCTTCTCATAAATTTTGGTGACTCACCTTTGCCAAATGAATGGAAAGAGCGGCTCCGACAGAAGTTGTCCAAGAGGGCTAATGTGTTTTCCCTCAGTGAGTGGGATGTCGGTCTGGCAAAGGGGGTAGAGCATCACATTCGGATGTCAGACTCCAGACCTTTCCGCGAACGGTCACGGCGTCTTGCACCAGCTGACATTGACGATGTGCGTAGACACATACAAGACCTATTACAAGCTGGCATTATTAAGGAATCTCGCAGTCCTTATGCCCCTCCCATTGTCATTGCCAGAAAGAAAAATGGCAGTATCAGGATGTGCATTGACTATCGGACACTAAACCGCCGTACCATTCCTGATCAGTACACCACTCCCCGCATCGATGATGCACTTGATTGTTTGTCAGGGAGTAAGTGGTTCTCTGTCCTGGACCTTCGCAGTGGCTATTACCAGATACCCATGGCGGAGGAGGATAAAGAAAAGACCGCATTCATCTGTCCGTTGGGTTTCTATCAGTTCGAGAGAATGCCCCAAGGTATCACAGGGGCACCCGCCACTTTCCAGAGATTGATGGAGAAGGCGGTGGGGGACATGAACCTCCTGCAGGTACTAGTGTACCTCGATGACCTAATAGTCTTTGGCAGGTCACTGGAGGAACATGAGGAGCGACTTTTGAAGGTGCTAGACAGACTGGAAGAAGTGGGATTAAAACTCTCATTGGATAAGTGCCAGTTCTGTCAGCCGAAGGTGAAGTACGTGGGACACATTGTGTCGGCGGAGGGTGTTGCCCCTGATCCGAGTAAAGTAGAAGCGGTTACTAAATGGCCGGTGCCCACAGATTTGAAATCCTTGCGATCTTTCCTGGGGTTCTGCGGCTACTATCGCCGCTTCATAGCTAACTATGCTTCCATCGTAAGGCCACTCACCGAACTCACCAAAGGCTATGCCCCTACGCAGCGCAGTAAGAAAGGCCAGGCAGGACAGGGAAAGACCTACTTGAAGGAATCAGAGCCCTTTGGGAGTAGATGGGATCAGTCGTGTGTTGATGCTTTTCACCACATCATTCAGTGTCTGACCACTGCCCCTGTGCTAGCCTTTGCCGATGTAAACAAGCCATACACTCTTCATGTGGATGCCAGTCTGAAAGGTCTTGGGGCCGTGTTGTACCAAGAGCACCCCCAGGGGCTGCGGCCCGTGGCTTTTGCCAGCCGGAAATTGAGCTGCTCCGAACAGCGGTACCCAGTGCACCAGTTAGAGTTCCTGGCCTTGAAGTGGGCTGTCGTGGACAAATTCCATGACTATTTGTATGGCGCAAAGTTTACAGTGCGCACTGATAACAACCCGCTGACCTATGTCCTTACCACCGCAAAGCTAAATGCAACAGGGCACCGATGGCTTGAAGCTCTAGCTAGTTATGACTTTGATCTTCAGTATCGGTCTGGCAAGACTAATATAGATGCTGATTTGCTATCGAGAAACATGGTTGATGACTTGAAGGAGACTGAATGGGATCAGATCTCTCAAAGTGGCGTAAAGTCTATTTGTAAGAGAATATGCCTTGATGATGCAACTGAGAGCAATGCAAGATATGTCGATCAGTTGGGGGCACCTCCCGAGTGTGTTCCAGCCGTGTATGCTACTCAGTTAAGTCTGCCAGCAGTAGGGCAGGTGTCAAGGCCAGAGTTGCGACAAGCTCAAAGAACAGACCATGCCCTAGGCAGAGTGCTAGATGCGCTGAACACTGGTACTTGGCCAAAAGGTACCCAATCTGACCCAGAGTTTGTGTTAATGAGGCGGGAGGCCAGCAAACTTGTCATGAGAGATGGGTTACTTTACAGGACAACCCGAAGCAGTCCGGGATGAGCTGTACCAGCTTGTGTTGCCTTCTCAATACAGAGAACAGGTATTGCGGTCTGCTCATGATGATATGGGACATTTAGGAATAGAAAGAACCACTGACCTTCTGAGAGATAGGTTTTATTGGCCAAAATGGCAAATGACGTGGAGCAGTATGTCAAAAACTGTGGGGTATGTGTCACCATAAAACACCCTACAAGAGAGCAGCCTTTTTGCACCAGATCAGCAGCAAGGGTCCCATGGACTTGGTTTGCATGGATTTTCTGTCTATGGAGCCAGACTCTAAGGGGATAGGTAATGTTTTGGTGGTAACTGACCATTTACCCGATGCGCACAGGCTTTCCCCACCAAAAACCAAAAAGCTACCACGGTTGCCAAAGTTTTGGTGGACAAATATTTTGTGCACTATGGATTGCCTGCCAGAATACATTCTGACCAAGGACGAGACTTGAGAGCCGATTAATCCGTGAGCTCTTGCGGCTGTTGGGTATCTGGAAGTCTCGGACGACTCCCTATCACCCCAGGGGATCCGCAACCCGAGAGATTCAATCGAACCTTGTTGTCAATGTTAGCGACACTAGGGGATGAGAAGAAGCGAACTTGGAGTCAGCATGTAGGGTCCTTAGTTCATGCCTATAATAGCACAAAGAGCGATGCCACAGGGTATTCTCCCTATTTCTTGATGTTTGGGAGGGAGGCTAGGCTTCCCGTGGATATTTGTTTTGGAGCATCTCCTGATGGAGCTGAGGAGAAGACTCATTCACAGTGCGTGACAAACCTGAAACAGGATTTGCAGAGAGCTTATCAATTAGCCAATGAGGCTGCAGATAAGGTACACAAGAGGAACAAAAGAGCTTTTGATCGACGAGTCAGTTTCTAAGCCTTGGAAGTCGGAGACAGGGTACTCCTTAAGAATCTGGGGTTGAAGGGGAAACATAAGTTGGAAGGCAAATGGAACGCGGTACCACATGTGATTGTGGGAAAACTGCCCAACCTACCAGTGTATAGGGTGAAGCCACAAACGGGTCAAGGTAGTGTGAGAACCCTACACCGAGATCATTTGTTACCGATTGGGACAGAAGTGAGACTGGCAGAAGGCATGGCTAGAGATGAAGTGCCAGTGAGACCACAGACTCGCAGGAGGGGAAAAGGAAAAGAGAGGGTAGAAAGGAGAGACGTGAGTCAAGACATAGGGGAGTCGACTGGATCGTCAGATGTGGAATACGAGAGGTCGCATGCCTGGTACAGAGACTGTGTGGAGAAAGTATTGAGGGAGGAGTCATTTAGTGACGATTCTCCATTGGCATCGGAGGATGACGCTCAAGCTATGTTTCTATCTGAGGGCAATGCCGATGAGTCTCAGGATGAAGCAGATGACATTGGTGATGTAAAGGACACCGATACAGAGTCCGAGGTGGAGAAGGAAAGAACTCTCTCAAAGAGGTCTAGGAGAAGACGGAGTATTGGGGAAGAGGGCAGCAGATGCCTTAGGTCAGGAACGACTGGGAAGGGAAGAATAAAGCCAGTTTTGAGACTGTCCTACGATGAACCAGGGAAGGCTAGTGACCAACCTATTACTATTGTTCACAGAGGGGTTGTGATAAAGTTGGGGAATGTGTAAACGAAAAAAAAAGGGGTGAAGTTCCAAGAGTGTCTGTTATACATTCAGTATGTGTGGAGTTTTATTTGTTTTCAGCAGCCTTGGGTGAAGTCTGATGAGGACATCCAGACGATTAGAAGGGGGAGGATGTAGCCCGGGTATATTTTATGGGGCTAAGTTTTATTTCTAGTTATATATATATATATATGTATATGAACAGTTATCTTGTTCATTTTCCTACATTTGTATTATTCATAACTTAGTTATTGTTTAGGTGCTTTTATTGTGAAAGGGGCCGCGAGAGGAAAAGAAACGAGGGAGAAGGCAGCAGCCAAGAGAGGTGGGAGGAGAGAAAAGCGTGCGCGAGATGCGGCTAGCGTCTGCAGAGACTTTTTTCCCATGGACGACAAGGATAAATCATCCCACGTCGACGGCTGAGTAAGAGAGCGTGACTGTGAGGTGGTGCGGCCCGGACTGGTTCGCACTGTTGCCTCGGAATCACCTAGTTAGCGGCGTGCTAACTTGGCTAACCGGAGTTAGCCCTAAAGGCGGACTTCGCTAACGATCACCGGACCTGTACAGAGCGAGAGGCTGACCGATCAGGTTTGCTGCTCGCAAGGAGTAAGTGTGCAGCTGCAGGGACTAAGGGACGGGCCTCTCGGCTTGCTGTGACTTTGTGGAAAGAGACTGAGAGTTCCAGGTAGGAGCACCATTTTGTTTTCTTTTAGGACCGTTGGTTCCTACGCACACAAGCATCGATCCAGGCCTGCACCGAGGGGACTTGGGAAATTGGGGTGTGAGAGTGTGTGTGTGTGTGTGTGGGGCCCATTACGGTAAAGAACTGTGTAACTGTTATTATTGTTATATTTTATCATTGCAAGAGACTTCTTACTTTATTGATTCATTGGGTGTTTACCAGTTCAGTCAGTAAACCTGCTTGGTTTAAACAGAAGATATTGTGTGTCTGGTACTGTTTCTTATCTATAGTTCAGAGTAAGGTAAAAGTGTATCTGTGTGTTATACGTGTGTAAATCAGGGGAGCTTGCACTGAGGGCAACTAAGTAAGTTCAAGGTAACTAGAACTCGGGGCGTACCCGGCTATAGTGGAGTACACAGTCTGGGGCGCTACATTGAGATGCTGGCATCAGCACATAATAAAAGTAAAGCGAAGTTTACAAATAATAACTACTGTAAATAGCGTCCCGGCTCACATTGTAAGTGATATATTAGATAAGAGATCTTTGCTTAATTCTAAATAAGTTATCAGTTGAGCAGGATTCATGTAAATGTGGAAATTGCTTTGAGTGTTTTCTGTGATAAACATGAATTGATCCTCTTTTACGGGTCAGTAAGTTAATAAGTACCATGATGGTCTTTGTCCACTCCCAGTTTAAACATCACTCTCTATTCTGAAATAAATCAGCCACTTCTGCAATATACTCTCATTTTTAAACTGTCCCCCAGTTTAAAATACAAGATGGGATTTTCTATCCACTGGAGTTGGCTTGCAGCGCTTTCATGTGCACTTTGGATGGGTAAGATACTTTTATTTTAGATAAAAAGTTATATACAATTTTGAATTTCCAGTAATGTGTTTGTTTATTTAGGTTTATGCATTGTATAAGGTTTAGTATTCATAACATAGATATAAAAGCTGATCAATGTTCAAATATATTTATTTATTAACTAATATATAACTGAATATTTCACAAACCTCCTTCGATCCATCAGGTTTTAAAGACTTCTATGCAGACTTTCTGTCTGCTTATTTTTCTTGAGGTACAATAGTTTTATGTTCTTAAAACTATATTACGTTCTTAATTTGAGATAGTTATATTGCCAAGAATAAAATAAATAAAATAAAATCATTACCAAGTAGCAACATTATCGAATGTGAACATTATAGTGAATTTTACAGATTTTTTTTTCAGTAAATGTAAGTCTGTTCTAAATTTTGTTCATCATCTATTTATGGAAATAAAGAAATAATGTTGTGTTAAATATAAAATATCAGACTTTTTGCATTTTTACACATTAAAACATAACAATTTAAATTCTTGTAATACAAACAATACTTTGCAATGGTAAGTAAAACAATGTATAAACCCTTTGTGATGATAGGATCACTAACCTGGTGATTTTAGTAAAAGAACGTTTATGCATTGCTTACTGTGTACTTTTAAAAAGTCAAATCTTGAATTTTGCACTACTTTAGTAATTGTGTAATGGTACGTATGTAAGTGTATGATAAACTTAAATTGTAGCCTCTGAGAACTGTGGACATTTATTTTCAGGAGCTGGTGTTCGATGTGATTGCCCTGAGAGTAAATTGGAAATGCAAGGAGGGAATTACACACTGAGTAACAACCTGGAGAGAGGCAGCATGTTGGTATACCACTGTCCTGAGGGCTACTATCCATACCCAGCAATAACCCGCTTATGTCAGGCTAATAACTCCTGGAGACCACAACCCAAAAGATTTCCAGCTCAGAAATGCAGGCGTGAGTGGCAAAGATGTTTCTCCCTTGCCTCACACTGCCTGATAACAACATAGTAACTGGGGGTCCTTTTGTTTTGTTTCACAGTGATTGAATGCCCAGACCCCAATGTCCTGGAGAACGGAAGTGTCTCCCCCCCTCAGGAGAAGTACTATGTGGGCAACGAGACCACGTATGAGTGCTACTCTGGATACACAATGCGAGGCTCAGCCACTCGCGTGTGCTTAAACAATGGGAAGTGGAGCGGCTCCACTCCAATCTGCAGCCGTGACTGTGAGTCCCGAACAGCAGTGATCAAAGCTTGATCATTGCTGTTCCAGCTTTCTAGATTTCTTGTATTTTTAAAAAATAAAATTACAGTGTATTTTTAGACAGACTGAAATTGACATTTTATACCTTTAGATTTGGCAGCTGTTGTACATTAAGAATTTACATTAAAACACACAGTATGATGAATCTAAAGTTTTTATTGTAACCCCATGGTGGTCTTTTCTTGAGTAGATGCTTGCATTCAGGCCTTCCATTGTGTTTGTAGACTCCTTCTCTTCCTTTATTTCTAGCTATTACAGAAACCCACATTTTAGGGTTTTTTAATGACCTTTGTGTTTTGTTTTGTTTTTCTTACCAAAGCTGGGGATCATTGTGCTAATCCTGGTATCCCACCTGGTGCCTCAAGAGTGGGGACTATGTTTGAAATTGATGACACGGTGAGATACACCTGCAATGAAGACACGTTTTTGGTGGGCTCCAGCGAACGAGTGTGTCAGGAGAGCGGCGAGTGGTCTGGCAATGAGCCTGCATGCTACTGTAAGAATGACACAAACACATACAGTTTACACTCTGTGCCACAGAGTGGAGAGAGGAGGCCTTATTGGTGGGAAGCCAGTGTGGGATCCCGTCCTGTTGTGACTTGGTCACTGGTTAGGCACATAGGATCTGCAGATGTGTGCTGAGCATCTAAGAATCACGTGTCCAGTGATGATATGATCCCTCACCAGCTTCCCATCTATAAATGTTTCCTGAAACTCCTGAGAGTCACCTTGTTATAAGGTCTTTCTTTAGTATATATTATACTATATATTATATATCACATATGTATTCCTTGCAGATAAACACACCTTCGACACACCACAGGAGGTTTCAAAGGCATTTGGCAGTTCAATCAAAGAGAGCCTGACCATATTAGAATCCACTGGTAAGTTATTGATCAACAAGTATATACTCTCACTGGACACTATATTAGCTACATCTTGCTAGTACCATTCTGGAGCCCAGGTATAGGGTATCTTGAAAAGAATTCAGCAGAGATTTTGGTCTATATTCACATGATAGCAAAACGCACATTTGTTGGCTTCAGATGTGAATCATCGCCACATCCCAAATGTGCTCTGTTGGGTTGATAGATTTACTGAAATCTTTGAGAAACCAGTTTGAGATGATTTGGGCTTTGAGACATGGTGGGTTTCCTGCTGGAAGCAGCCATCAGAAGATGGGTACGCTGTGATTGCGAAGCAGCAGACATGGTAAGCAACAATACTTAGGCAGTGGAATGAAAATGTGTTCTGTTTAGCCCATAATTTGTCAAGAAAACCATCCCACATCACTGAACAACCACCAGCAGGGTGAATTGCTCATGCTTTCATGGAGTTTTTTACCCATCATGAATGTCTTTACACTACAATCCGAATATTGCAGCAGAAGTTAAGACTCATCGAACCGGGCAACATTTTTCAAATCTTCTGTTGTCCATTTTTTGTTAGCCTGTATGAATTGTAGTCTCGCACTGCTGCTCTTAGCTGACAGCAGTGACAGCCAGAGTGGTTTTCTGCTGGTGCGGCCCATCTGCTTCAAGGTTTGATGTGTCAGGCATTCAGAGATGCTCTCCTGCATACTTATGTTGCAACCAGAGGTGGGAGATGTACTAAAGTAGAATTTCAGGTTTCTGTTCTTTACTTAAGTATTTATTTTCTGGCAACTTCTTACTTTTACTCCCTGGTGTCACAGATACTAGTGTCAGAGTCAGGTTACATCAAGAGTAGCAAAGCCGAATTTGATGCTGAGATTCATTGCCTGAATCCGGCCTTTATATCAACTTTATATTGGAACTCAGCCATGTTTGTGAAACATCTGCTTACATCTCATTGAACTCAGTTTTGTAAATCCACGAACAGCAGTAAACCTCAGAGGAACAGCAACAAGTCAGCTGATCGCAGCTTGTACACAAAGAAAATCTACAACTCACAATATAAATTATGCTGAGGTTATTTTTTCCCCATGCTGAGTCAGTACAACGGATCTTAGTGTTACCACACCCTGTACAAATTTTCCAGTTTAGGTGTGAAGGCAAAGTCAGCCTCTAACACACAGGTAACAAAAAATAGAGCTTTTTTTTTTTTTTTTAAAAATCTACTTTTTCTCTACTCGTGGTTTACATATCTGATTCAAGCTTTAGTTTTTCATTTTTACTTGCGTAAAGAAGTTGATTCAGTACTTCAACCTTTAACAGAGTATTTTTAACACAAATATCTGTTCTTCAACTTAAGTATAAAATATGCGTACTTATGCCACCTCTGGTTGTGACAAGTGGTTATTTGAGTTACTGTTGGCTTCCTATCAGCTCAAAGAAGTCTGTCCATTCCTCTATGACCTCTGACCTCTGGATATGTAGTTTTTTCTATGCGCATCCTAGGAATGGTTGTGCGAGAAAATCCCAGTTGGTCAGCAGTTTCTGAACTACTCAGTCACCTTTCTTCAGTCTGATGCTCGGTTTGAACTTCATCGGGTCGTCTTGACCACATCTGCATTAGATTCGATTTTTGTTTTAATGAGTAGTTGAACAAGTGTATCTAATAAAGTGATGGGTGCGTTTTGCTGTTTGGGCATATTTAAATATCAATAAAACTACTACTATCGCAATGACTGGGGGTGTTATGAGAGAATTAATCATAGCATAATAATGCATACTTCTTTATTGTTAATTCAGTCCAACAAAATATGCAAACATATAGTGTAACAGAGTTGCTATCTGTCATGGCGGGGTGCGCCGGTGCGAGGAAAGAGGTAGACCCAGGTGCAGACACGGTGGAGACAAAATGTAGTTTCAAAAATAAAGCGAGCCTTTATTGGCTGATGCAGAAGAAAAACAAGCAACTAGGGAAACTAAGGAGGCTATGAACACTGGGTTACAAAAGGGCTGAGACACTCAGTGAAAAACTATGACAAACTATGAACACTGAGTAAACTAGAAAACACAGAGAAACAACGGAGTAAACCTATGAAAACTGTGGTGGGGTTAACAGACAATCCGACACTGACTGAGGGGAACACACAGACTAAATACACATGAGGAATAATCAAGGGGAGTCGCATCACATGGGAAACACGGCTGACAACAATTAACATAATGACAGGACACGTGAAACTAAATACAATAAACACAACACACCAAGCTCTTTCAAAATAAAACAGGAAACATAAGAAGACACGGCCATGACTTGAATCTTACAACCAAGGAAAACTTAGACACAAAACATGGCAGAATGAAACTAAATAAGCTGAAATGAAAACTAGACTAAAAAGAATAACAAAACACCAAAAAACTCAACATACTGGGTCGCATGACCCAGGGCCGTGACAGCTATCTGTATAATAATTTAACAATGACGGTCTTTATTCAGACTTTTGTTTGTGATGTGTAAGCTGACAGTATCTTTTGTCATTCAGATGACACACAGGAGGGGAGAAAAATCAGGATTTCGAAAAATGGCACACTTAACATTTACATTGGTGTGGATATTTCTGACAGCATCAGCGAGGATTATGTCAATAAATCCAGAGACGCTGTCGTGAAACTCATCACAACGGTGAGAAACAAACAGCTTTTCTTTCAAAATAGAGAAAAAAAAGTCAAAAGTAGAGTTTTCCAAAATGATATGAAAGCATATTTTACTGGAAGCTTTTTGTTTTTTATGCTGCTACAAAACTCTCTTTGTGCTATAGCGTGCTGATTTTGCAAACAGTCAGCAACATTGGGCTTGGACTGGAGTTATATTAGGATTGCTTTGCAAATTGCAGGCTCAGTTTGGAGGTCTAACGGTGTGCATGGGGTGAAGCTACAGGCTGCTGTTGAAGGATGCTGGCAACATATTTGCTGAGTCTTTAGAACATTCAATCAGATATTTGATAAAAATGACAGGCTGCAGTTTAATTATTCATGTGTTACTGGTTTATTTCTGTCTTTAAATGTGGCACGTGGACCCACAGGTGTACTTGGGTGTGAAGCTTTTTACTCTGACACACTTTAAGGAGTGCATCTTCCATGATGTACACATAATGTACATACTAAATCTCATCCAATCTGGCTGCCACCGCAACAGCCCATTAGAATCAGAATCAGAATCAGAATCAGAATACTTTATTGATCCCTAGGGGAAATTATTTTTTTTTGTTACAGTGCTCCATAATAAACAGACATTAACAAGACAGACAATACACTAGCTAAGAATAGTACAATATATACAGGCATATATATACATAAGTCGTTTATTAATAAATAGCTAAAAAAGAAAAAGAAAGAAAAAGAAAAAAGAAACGTGTGTGTGTTAAGTGGATGCGTTGTACAGTGAGATGGCCACAGGCAGGAATGATTTCCTGTGTCGTTCAGTGGTGCTTTTCGGTACTCTCAGTCTCTCACTGAACGCGCTCCTGTGACTGACCAGCATGTCATGGAGTGGGTGGGAGGTGTTATCCAACATTGTCTTTATTTTGGACAACATCCGCCTCTCCGACACCACCTTGAGGGAGTCCAGCTCCATCCCCACAACATTACTGGCCTTACGGATCAGTTTATCGAGTCTGTTGGCATCAGCGACCCTCAGCCTGCTCCCCCAGTATGCAACAGCATAGAGGATCGCACTGGCCACAACAGACTCATAGAAAATCCTCAGCATTTTCTGGCAGATGTTGAAGGACCTCAGTCGCCTCAAAAAATAGAGACGACTCTGGCCCTTTCTGTAAAGTGCTGTGGTGTTTTTTGTCCAGTTCAGTTTATTGTCAATGTAGACTCCAAGGTATTTATAGTCCTCCACAATGTCAACACTGACCCCCTGGATTGAAACAGGGGTCAAGTGTTTCCTGGTCTTCCTGAAGTCCACTATTAATTCCTTGGTCTTTGCCACGTTGAGCTGCAGATGATTCTGCTCACACCACGTGACAAAGGAGTCGACCACAGACCGGTACTCTGTCTCATCATCCCTGCTGATGCATCCAACCACCGCTGAGTCATCAGAAAACTTCTGAAGATGGCAGGTCTCTATGCAGTGGCTGAAGTCTGTGGTGTAGAGGGTGAAGAGGAAGGGGGAGAGGACAGTCCCCTGTGGTGCCCCTGTGTTGCTGATCACCTTGTCAGACACACACTGTGGGAGACGTACATATTGTGGTCTTCCTGTCAGGTAATCAACAATCCAGGACACCAGTGAAGCATCCACCTGCATCGCTGCTAACTTATCACCCAGGAGGGTCGGCCTGATGGTATTGAAAGCACTGGAAAAGTCAAAAAACATGACCCTCACAGTGCTCGCCGGCTGGTCCAGATGGGTGTAGACACGATTGAGCAGGTAGATGATGGCGTCCTCTGTTCCGAGACGAGGCTGATAGGCAAATTGCAGGGGATCCAGATGTGGTCTGACAATGGGTCGCAGCTGGTCCAGGATGAGCCTTTCCAAAGTCTTCATGATGTGGGAGGTCAGTGCCACGGGCCTGTAATCCTGGGGGCCACTGGGACGTGGCGTCTTAGGAATAGGGACGAGGCATGATGTCTTCCACATCACTGGGACCCTTTGCAGGCTCAAACTCAGCATAAACAGTTTATGAAAGACTCCACACAGCTGGGGGGCACAGACCTTGAGGACGCGGGGACTCACTCCGTCTGGTCCAGCAGACTTACCTGAGTGAAGTCTCCTCATTTGAATCTCCACCTGGTATTGAGTGAAGGTGATGGGTGGGGGAGGGGTGTCAGGAATCTCACAGGAGGCAACAGTGCTATGGGAAGAGAGAGGCTGGCACAGTGGTGTGGCTCTGGGTTCCAGGCTGACTACAGGTGGGGTTGTGGGGGTCTGAGCAGACACTGTGGTGTCGAATCTATTGAAAAACAGATTCAACTCGTTAGCTCTATTCTCACCTCCCTCAGCTCCCCTGCTGTTGGTTGGCCTGAATCCAGTGATGGTCTTCATGCCCCTCCACACCTCTCTCATGCTGTTCTGCTGGAGTTTCCACTCCAGCTTCCTCCTGTAATTGTCCTTAGCCTCTCTGATCTTGAAAATTAGAAGTAAATTTCATTATGTATTACAATTCATAACCGTGACTGATGCTTCTTGGCATGAGTCCTTTGGCTGGTTGTCAATGTTCAGCACAGGATACGCTAGCTGCTGATTTATGGACCAATTACTAAACAAAATAACAAACAGAAGCAATCTCAAATGTAAGGAGGTGTTGCATTAAGTTTACACGTGTTCACAATGGCGTGACAGAAGTTCATATGAGATCATCAACCTTTTATGTAACCGTTTTCCTTTATGTATCAACAGATTTCCTCCTTTACCGTGACGCCAAACTACGAAATCATCTTTTTCTCCTCTGAACTCTATGAAATTGTCAACATTCTTGACATTTTGGACGGCAAGGTCAAACTGCCAGATGTCAAAACTAAATTAGAAGAATTTGCTGTTGGTGGTGAGTAAAGTGCTTATTGCTGTTGTACTCTGTTAGTTTGTTTCTAACAATAAGTTATGTAATGTGCGTTTTGTGCTTCTTCCTCAAAGACAGAAACACGGGAACAAATCTGAACATTGTCTTTAAGAAATTCTTGGAGAAAATGTCTCTTATAGAGATTCGAGCTGGAAAGAATTTTAAGGAGCATCGTCATGCCCTCATCGTTTTTACAGATGGTATTTCCAGCCTCTTGATTAACTCTGCCGTCAACAATAAGAAATGCTCGTTAACTTCATGTTATCACAATATGGGGGGGTGGGGGTTTGCCACTGGAAAGATGTTCTCACATTTCATCAATCACAGAACAAAAGACAAACTTTTTTATTCATTTCTAAAAAAAAAAAGTTATCACATTGTTTTTAAAAGGTTTTGTCATTGTTTTTCACAACAGGGGCTTACAACGAGGGCGGTTCACCAGCACCCACTGTAATGCAAATAAAAAACAAAGTGTATATGAACCAAGCAGATGGATCCAGAGACGACTATCTTGGTGAGTTTTCCATCCGGGTTGTGCACGTTTCTATTTTTATACAGTGTAATCGTTCAACCGTGATCCTTCTTTACAGTAACATTTTATTGATACACAACAGTTTCTTGTTCGATGCTCGCTTCAATGCATAGCGTGCTCATTAGCATTCTGTATATATTGTATATAAATATAAACATGTTATGCTTCATTCTGCTACAGACATTTATATCTTTGGCATTGGAGATGACATCTTTGATGATGACCTAATGGCCCTCACAGCAGGAACTGGAGGGAAACATTATTTCAGAGTTAAGGACTTAGAAAAACTACAAGAGACTTTTGATAAAATGATCGGTAAGTTGTGTTTGAAGTGAAGCATGAACTGTGTGTATTTGTGTGTTTGGATTCACTCCAGCATTCATCATCCAGCACTAATAAACACAAGGGAGACAAATGATCATAACTGGAGGCCTGCTTAGTTCTCTCGTTTCCTAAAGTACCTGAGATCAGAGCGATTACTCTTTATCTAGCCTGACACCAGTGATGTAGCCGTGATAGAAATATGATCATGTATCCTGCTGGACCTGTGTAATGCAGTTTAATGTAATGTAAAGGGTTTGAGATACTGAAATCCAAACTGAATGCAGCCTAATGCTCACTGTTCAGCGCTGAGTCTTCACTGCTACTGCTACCAACTACTACTAACAACAGCAGTAATTATGATAATAATTTATAAAACCAATTTAGAATTGAGTAAAATTGCAAAGTGTTTCACAGAACAAATGAAAATGAAAATTGAAAAACTTCAATAAGAAAATAATTATAAAAACCTTGAAAAAAACACCACAAGTACCGCAATCTGGTGGCCCTCTGATAGAATTTAGGCTTAAAGTACTTCTGAATTGGCACTTTGAAATTCATTTTTCCAATCTGGAGGCTACATCCATGTTGTATGCTGTATGCAACCTGTCTGTGCAGCAGGCCACAGTCCCTGTCTGCCTCACGTCCTCTATCGTTGTACCTGTACCAAAAAGATCAGCTGTTTCCTGCCTCAGTGATTACCGCCCCATCTCCCTGATTATTTTAAATGGTGAGCTAAGTGCCAGAAGTGTCTCTTCTGTGCTGAAAGCTATGGGCTCAAAATGTGGTCATAAATATTTTGTACTTGTAAATCAGTTTTGTACTTGTAAATCAGGATTTGTATGTGTAAAAAATATTTGTGTGTGCGTAAAAAAGGTTTGTATGTGTAAAAAGAATTTGTGTGTGCGTAAAAAAGATTTATGTGTGGACTTATGCCGGGCTCACACTGTGTGATTTTTTTCAGTCGCGCGATTCAGCTCCTGCTCAAACTGTACGATTGACTCGCAGGGGTTAGAAGTTCATAGGTCACAATGCAGGGTCTCACACTATACGGCCCGATGCTCTGATGCGACCTGAGTGCTCAAACTGCGTTCATAAAATGAAGGTTATAACAGAAATTCTGTCGCTCGCTCTCCCTCTCTGTCTTTCACTCACACAGACACGCACACCACCACCATCAACTTTATTTTTTTTTGACACCTTTATTTATGATTTTCTAATACAGCAAAAGTACAGAAAAATATAACTTGAACTGCGATTACAAACACTGCCATTGTGAAACCGGTTGCGCCACGCGGTGGCAAACCAGTTGGATGCAGAAAAATGTATAATCTATGGGCACAAACAAAGAAAAAACAAAAAAAAAACTACCATGTGAACAAGGCAAAAAACCAAAAAAAACCCAAAAAACAAACAAACAAAAAAAAAACAAAGCCCACCAAAAAACAAAACAAACTAAAATAAAATAAAATAAATACATAAATAAAAGGGGGGGCTGCATTGTGCGCAGTTCTTTTTTGGCTTGCTACAGATAGTAGGTGGCTTTAAAGAAAGAAATAGAAAAAAAAAACAACCCCCAAACACAGATAAAAGCAGTAATACATCATACTTCAGTAAATGACAACTTCTCCACATATTCAACAAAGGATGACCAGGTTTTGTAGTATTTACTTAGAGACCCTCTCAAGCTGTATCTCAAATGCTCTATCTGCAAGCACCTCATCACCTCTCTCACCCACTGAATAAACACTGGCGGACCTGAATCCTTCCATTTAAGAAGAATTAGCCTGCGTGCCAGTAGAGATGAGAAAGCTACTGCATTCATTTGATAAGAAGTTATACTGTGTTGGTTTGGGAGTACACCAAAGACTGCTGTCATTGGATTAGGAGCAATTGTTTTTCCACACACATATGAAAGAGCTTTAAAAACTAATTCCCAGAACCGGTTCAAGTCAGAGCAGGTCCAGAACATATGGCTAATATCGGCGGGTCATTGCTTGCACCTCGGACATCTGTCATCAGAGGTGTTATATATTTTAGCTAGTTTAGCTTTGGTTAGGTACGCCCGGTGAAGAATTTTAAGCTGTATTATACAATGCCGTATACAGATTGAGGATTCATGGATCTTGCTAACACTAAGATCCCATAGGTCATCTGGGATCTGGAGGTTTAAGTCCAGCTCCCAGGCATTCCTGGCTTTGGACATAGAGTCTGCCTTTATATGTTGCAATGTGCTATATATTTGAGAGATATGGCCTCTAGCAATAGATCGAAATTGCAAACAATCCTCAAGTGGACAGTCAGTAGGTAGACTTGGATAAGAAGTGAAGTGTTTGACTGCATAGCTACGAGCCTGTAAGTATCTAAAGAAGTGGGTCTTTGGGATTCCAAAATCTTTAGATAATGTTTCAAAGGATAAAAATGACCCTTTAACAAACAGATCAGAAAAGCAGATAATTCCTCTGCTGTACCAAATCTTGAACCCTGCATCGCTCAGAGCTGGTAAAAAAAGATGGTTTGATGCAATAGGGGAGCAGACAAGTGACCGCCTCAGCCCAAAATGTCGTCGACACTGAAACCAGACATTGAGAGAGTTCTTAACCACAGGATTTTTAAAACTAACATTGCGACTGACCTGAACACATTATTGCAACAGGGGATATGGTGAGATCACTGTCCAGCTCCATAGTGGACCAAGGCGGCCCTCTGCCCTCCCTAAAAGCCCGCATCCAGGTGGATAATTTCACAATATTGGCCGCCCAATAATAATACATAAAGTCTGGTAGGGCCAGGCCACCTTCTGACTTAGAACACTGTAACAGGGATTTACTGATTCTTGGAACTTTTTTGTCCCAAATAAAAGATGATATAAGTCCGTCTAACTGGGTGAAAAAGGTTTTAGGAAGAAAAAGGGGTATCATCTGAAAGAGGTACATGAATCGAGGCAGGACCACCATTTTAATCGCGTTGACACGCCCAGCAAGAGAGATGGGTAATACCGACCAGCGTGCCAAATCTGATTTTGTTTTCTCTAATAAAGGGGTAAAATTTTGTTTAAAAAGATCCTGATAAGTGTCTGTGATTTGAATACCCAAATAGGTGAATGAGGAGTGTTCCAGTCTAAACTGAAAGGCTGAATAGTCAGCCTCCTTCGCCAGACCGTTAATAGGGAACAGTGTGCTTTTAGCCAGGTTCAATCTGTAACCAGACAGGCGGCCAAAGGATCCAATGAGGTCCAGAGCTGAAGAAATTGATGCCTCCGGATCTGTAATATACAGAAGGAGATCGTCTGCATACAAGGAGCACTTATGAATGGTGTTTCCCCTAGTAATCCCCCTTATTCTGGGGTCCGCTCTCAATGCTGCCGCCAGCGGCTCTATTGACAGATTGAATAGCAGGGGGCTTAAGGGGCATCCCTGGCGGGTGCCTCTATGTAAGGAAAAGTATTATGAAATAGTGTTATTGGTGCAGACTGAAGACAGGGGCGCTGAATACAGAGTCCTGATCCATGAAACAAAATTAGAACCAAAGCCAAATTTTTTCAAAACGGAGAACAGATATTGCCAATCCACACTCAAAAGCCTTCTCGGCATCTATGGAGACTATTACCTCTGGGCGATCAACCGAATGGTCAGAATATAGGATATTTAACAGCCGTCTGATATTGAAATATGACTGGCGGTTTACTATAAAGCCCGTTTGGTCTTCATGAATAATAGAAGGTACTACTTTCTCAATACGACGTGCAAGAGCTTTTGTTAGAATCTTATAATCCACATTCAGTAGACTAATGGGGCGATAGGAACCACAGTTTTGAGGATCCTTGTCCTTTTTGAGTATTACAGAGATTGTGGCTTGGGACAAAGTTTGTGGCAAAGTGCTTTATGAAAAACTGCTTTATGAAAAACATCAACTTTATGAAAAACATTGATCAGGCAGCTGTGATTGAGCAGCAGTGTAAATCCAACTATTTTCACGGTTGTTGTGGTCGTGATGATTTTGTGAGGCCACATCGAAAAGGCTCGGGTGAGCTTTCCAAAGTTCTACAAGTTGTGCCTCCATTGCTTGTGTCCAGATCACACGCTGCACTGCTGTGCTGCGCCGTCTTTTTCGCTGACATTTGTGTTTGCGCGTGCGCAGTGTGAGAAGCTGCGGTGACACCCTCACGACGGTCGTGAGGATTTCAAACAGGTTTGAAATCCTCCCGACCAAGCGATTGATGATCAGGAGCTGGTCGTGAGGTGTTAATCGCTTCTCGTTACCCCACGTACACTACACGATGCACGGGTCCTTGAAGGGAATAAATGCCCTTTTACATGCCAACCCAGCGTTTTCCTTCATCATCACGAAGGAAAACAGTCTGTGGTCATCCAAGTTTGGTGATTTTAGATTTTTGTGTCACAGGTCTACGTGTTTGTAACAGGGACTTCCACAGGCTTTTCAACAAAGCTGCGAACCGGGGGGGGGGGCAGTGTTTTGGAAATGACAGTCTTCACTACAAAGCTTTCTTTGTTATGAATTAGCATACATGTTTTTATTGAACATTTGAAGAACTAGCAAAATAAACAGAAACTCTTGTAAAGGACATAAAGTCAGAGATAGAAACGACAAGGAGCAGGTGCATCTAGTACAGGTAGTGCTGCTGCAAAAACCCACAGAACTCAGCAGCCAGCGCAACAAACTCTGGATCCTTAGCTTTTAGTTAGCATTAGCAGCACATCCTGCGTCCGATGTGAAAGGACTTTTATGCTGCGCACTGTGACTCACAGCAATGGTCCCGGGTCAGCCCTGACTTTGTGTTAAACTAATCCTAAAGTAATAATGGTATTTCTAACCACTGACATACCACAACTTTAGCCTTTCAACAGCTGCTGAAAGTTAGGGGACCTAGCTGCTATCGGATATTTTTATAGAGATCCTCCAGCTTCAAACTGTATCACCCTTCAAGGACCTGCAGTTCAAAAAAGTGACCCTCCGACAGCCAAACCCATCTGTTCTCTGATTGGATTGTTACATTTGTGATTGACATGACATTGACCAATCAGATGAAAGGAAGAAAAACTGGGTCAAAATTCGTACTTGTAACTTGCAGGGTTTTTTTGTCTAAGTCCACACACAAATCTTTTTTACGCACACACAAATTCTTTTTACACATACAAAACTTTTTTTATGCACACACAAATCTTTTTTACACATCCAAATCTTTTTTACACACACACAAATATTTTTTACACATACAAATCTTTTTTACGCACACACAAATCTTTTTTACACATACAAATCCTGATTTACAAGTACAAAACTGATTTACAAGTACAAAATATTTATGACCACATTTTGAGCCCTTAGAAAGCTGCCAAACAAAATTTCATTGTATGAACACATAACAGAAAAAAAGGATTCTTCTTCTTCTGCTGTCTATACAAACAACATTGGATTTTCTATTTTTAATTATCATGCACTTATTGTTTTCATGCAGATGAAGATGAAGTAAAGGGTCTCTGTGGACTTCACCAGTATGAGGATACGAATTCCACCTATGAGCTCATGAGGAAAAAGTATCCATGGATGGCATTTGTTTCTTCTCTGGTGAAAGTTTCACTATTTCATTTAAACCAGTAGAGTAATGTGACTGAATATATAAATCTCCATCTTTACATGTTTGCTAGTGAACCATCCAAAAACTCATTCATTTAATTAATTTATATATTTAGGTGCCCAGACATCAGAATCATCTACCATGTAGCTATGTTAAGATAATAAGATAAGATAAGATAACCTTTATTAGTCCCACACGTGGGAAATTTGTTTTGTCACAGCAGGAAGTGGACAGTGCAAAAGTTATGAGGGACAATTAGAATAAAATAAAATAAGAATAAATACATGTTCTCCCTACCAGATGTTTTACATAGTAAATTATTTATCTAAATATGAAGCGTGTCTTGCTTAAATGCATGCAGCAGTCTGAAGTATATTTTTGTTTTTTATTTCAAATTTAAGGCTGACGGTCACTCGAAGAAATGTATGGGCTCTCTGGTGACCCCTGAGTTTGTCTTGACTGCTGCTCACTGCGTGCATTGTTTTTTGCCTGAAAAAGTCTCTGTTCAAATGGGTGAAGGACAACATGGATGTAAATAAAACTTTATCTAAACATAGCATGATAGCCTGTTTTATAAATTTGCTATAGATAAATATGTCTAATCTTTTTGATTGATGACATTAATAATAATACAACTTTTCTTTTTCAGTTAAAAAAGCAAAAGATGTATTTTGTCACCCAAAGTACAATGTTACTGCCAAAATGGATAAAGGCATTAAGGAGTTTTATGATTATGATGTGGCTCTGATCCAACTGGAGAATTATGTTGACATATCCACTAAAGTGAGGTAAGGAAACAGGCTATGCAAATTATTCTGTTTGTACTGTACTGATTTATTGATAAAACACTTTTTAATGCCCTGTTTGAAATAATTAATTTTTTCAGGCCCATTTGCATACCTTGCACCGTGGAGACCAATGCTGCTCTACGTTTGGGGAACCAGAGTTGCCAGTCACAAGGTGTGATAACTTTAGCTCTATGCTATATAGCACTATCATAGAGCTAGGTCTGTAAGAACAACAAAAGATATAGAATTTTATTTAGAGCTGGGTGAGAAAAAGACTAAACAGACTGTGAGCTATTGAGCTCAGAGCCACACTATCCTTATATATTTGCAGAATTAGTTTTGTCATTGTCTTGCTGAAATAAGCAAAACCCTAACAGGAAAAGTGGATAACTGGACTGCAAGTGGTTGCAGACCTGGTCCAGTCTTAGAAGTAACCATTGCAAAGGCAGTGGTTGCTTCTAAGATTCTTGCATTTCTCTCTTCCTCGCAAGTTTATTACACGGTTGTGCTGCAGTGTCCATCCACTGTTTTTCTTGTGTTTCCCCACAAGGAAAAAATTATGTATCCCCTGACCAGAGTTTACATGATTTGCTGGTTGTTGCTCCTTGTGTTCGTTTTGGCCGCTAGCAGGATGCAGCAGACAAAGTGACCGAGTGTTTAGAGACTGACTTTGCAAATTTTCAATTCAATTCAATTCAATTTTATTTATATAGCGCCAAATCACAACAAAAGTCGCCTCAAGGCGCTTTATATTGTACAGTAGATAGCACAATAATAAATACAGAGAAAAACCCAACAATCATATGACCCCCTATGAGCAAGCACTTTGGCGACAGTGGGAAGGAAAAACTCCCTTTTAACAGGAAGAAACCTCCGGCAGAACCAGGCTCAGGGAGGGGCGGCCATCTGCTGCGACCGGTTGGGGTGAAAGAAGGAAAACAGGATGAAAGACATGCTGTGGAAGAGAGACAGAGATTAATAACAGATATGATTCGATGCAGAGAGGTCTATTAGCACATAGTGAGTGAGAAAGGTGACTGGAAGGGAAAAACTCAATGCATCATGGGAATCCCGGCAGCCTCGTCTATTGCAGCATAACTAAGGGAGGATTCAGGGTCACCTGGTCCAGCCCTAACTATATGCTTTAGCAAAAGGAAAGTTTTAAGCCTAATCTTGAAAGTAGAGATAGTGTCTGTCTCCCGAATCCAAACTGGAAGTTTGTTCCACAGAAGAGGGGCCTGAAAACTGAAGGCTCTGCCTCCCATTCTACTTTTAAATACTCTAGGAACAACAAGTAGGCCTGCAGTGCAAGAGCGAAGTGCTCTAATAGGGTGATATGGTACTACAAGGTCATTAAGATAAGATGGGGCCTGATTATTTAAGACCTTGTATGTGAGGAGCAGGATTTTGAATTCAATTCTGGATTTAACAGGAAGCCAATGAAGGGAAGCCAAAACAGGAGAAATATGCTCTCTCTTTCTAGTCCCTGTCAGTACTCTTGCTGCAGCATTTTGGATTAGCTGAAGGCTTTTCAGCGAGTTTTTAGGACATCCTGATAATAAAGAATTACAGTAGTCCAGCCTGGAAGTAATAAATGCATGAACTAGTTTTTCAGCATCACTCTGAGACAGGATATTTCTAATTTTAGAGATGTTGCGCAAAATGGAAGAAAGCAGTCTTACATATTTGTTTAATATGTGCGTTGAAGGACATGTCCTGGTCAAAAAATGACTCAAGGTTCCTCACAGCATCACTGGAGGCCAAGGTAATGCCATCCAGAGTAAGAATCTGCTTAGATACCATATTTCTAAGATTTTCAGGGCCGAGTACAATAACCTCAGTTTTATCTGAATTAAGAAGCAGAAAGTTAGCGGCCATCCAGGTCTTTATGTCTTTAAGACATTCCTGCAGTTTAACTAATTGGTCTGTGATACCTGGCTTCATGGATAGATAGAGCTGCGTGTCATCTGCATAGCAGTGAAAATTTATGCTATGTCTTCTAATGATGCTGCCTAAGGGAAGCATGTATAATGTAAATAGAATTGGTCCTAGCACTGAACCCTGTGGAACTCCATAATTGACCTTAGTGTGTGAAGAGGACTCTCCATTTACATGTACAAATTGGAGTCTATTAGATAGATATGATACAAACCACTGCAGTGCAGTACCTGTAATACCTACAGCATGTTCTAATCGCTCTAATAGGATATTATGATCAACAGTATCAAACGCAGCACTAAGGTCTAGCAGGACAAGCACAGAGATGAGTCCACTGTCAGAGGCCATAAGAAGATCGTTTGTCTCTGGATTTGTGTCATTCCCTTGCACCAAAGGTTCATTTGCAATTTTTTTCAGTGACACAGATGTTTGCTACACATTTCCATTATTCTTTTTCCTTGTGCTGCTTCTTGTCTTGTTCTCTCCTCCCATTGCTTTTTATGTTTGTGGTGTGCATTGGCTCCCTTTCTCATGGTTCTTTGTTGCTTTTTAGCTTTTCCCCCTGTTTCATCAGAAAGCTTTGTCCTTTGTTGGGTAGACACTATGAACAAGAATTTGTTAATAAGGGTGTGCTTGTTTAAAAAAAAAAAAAAAAAAGGTAACTGAAAGAAAGAAAAGGTAGCATGGCATCACAGGGGCTCTAGAATGCGACCAATTTGGTCGCAAATTTTTCAGTGATGCGACTAAAAAAAATATTGTTCGGTAACAACAAAAAAAAAAAAAAAAAAAAAATCTCCGCAACTCTCCGTGTGGTCAACAACAGCCACACATTACACCCCTATCGTGGACTAAACCAATCAGAGATAGTCAGGGGCGGGACCTCTCTGGTTGGCCTTGGTCCAGTTGAAAGTGCAGGTGGAAGAGAGAGGTGAGTAGCTTGAATAAGGCGATATCAATTCATTAACGGATTCCACACAAAAACGTTAACACAGAGCGACCCGACGCATCAGAATCAGCTTTGTCTGTCTCGGCTTTCTCACCCGACGGCCCGTAGACGGATGCGCTGTCGGAGCTCACCGAGCCCACCATCCGCGCTGTGTTTACGTCAGGTTTTGTTGCTCTCCAACCAAAATTCGCCGAGCCAGCAGCAAACTGCGCTTCACATTTGATCAATGTCGTCATGAATTCCCTCTGACTTTTGCTGTTTTGCTTCCACCACGATAAAATTACACTTCATACACAGCTCTCTGTGTGTACTTCAAGAACAGTTTCCCGTCTCAAATCTGTTTTCTGCATTATTCATTCGCTTATTACCCACCAGTCTACCGTTGTTTACAGCGCTGTCTTTTTCTTTTTTCACTTAAATGACCTCGGACAAGAAAGCCTAATTTCTGCTGTTCAATACTGAAGAAATTTAAACTTCTTAAAATTATGCAAAATTGCAGAATATTGCAGAATATTTTTAAAGTTATCTGCTATAAAAAGTCAGGCCAGAAAAATCTCCTTCATGTTTTTCTGTGTTTTATTCTCAGTTACTTTGACACAAAGGCATCTGCTGTGATGTTCACAATTCTCATGAAGTCTCACATGTGTCAGTACTGATAAATGATCAGAATTATAATATTTCTGACTGTCTGGGGCTAAATTGAATTGAATCAGGACTTTGAGAATCGGAATTGAATGGATTATAGAAATCAGTGATGATACCCAGCCCTAGTGAGCAGCCTAGGCCCGACAGAAGTGGATGTAGCTGTGGGTAATAAGAAAAGATGAAAAATAACTATTGATAACTTTTTTGTTAAGTTAAGGCCTGATCCGTCTGAAATTTATAGCCAGCTCTGACACGGTGCCATCAATCTTTGAATGCGGAAAAAGCATAGTGTATCCAGAAACACATTATATGCTGCAATAAATGCACTGCACAAGTGTCCCCTCTCCCCACTGCCTTTCAGCAGCAGGCAGCAGCAAACAGGTCGTCAGAGGAGCCAAGATGATGATTAAGTTTAACATTTTCTACAATATTGACAAAGAACTTTAAGCACAAGAGTGTCCGTTAATAATTTAGAAATTAATATTGTCTGTATGGACTTCCCCCCCCAAAGAAAGTGCAAATGTAAAACTGCGGTGTTAAGCGATGCGGTTGAAAAATTTGAGTGCGCCTAACTTTTGTGCCAGTATGCCTAAATTTTTAAAGTTAGGCGTACCGGTGCGCCAATGTCAAAAAGTTAGTCTAGAGCCCTGCATCACCAAAACCTCTCCACTGCAAGGGCAATACAGGTTGCAGAGTTGCTCACCTGTATTCTGCTGTGTCTCTATTATCTACAGAGAGACTTCTGTTAAAGAGTCACCTCGAAAGCCTGAATTTCCTGACAAGGACAAAGGACAAGGAAAAAAGAACTGTAGTAAAGCAGAAAGATGTCCATGCTAAGCTTGGTGATAATGTAAGTTTTACAATGGTGAGCTGTGTTGTGCATGTGTCGCTGTGTATGTAAGTACGGGTTCCTTATTCTTCTCCTAAAACCTCTCCAATGTAGAGATACGAATGCATCAAAAATGCAGTAGGTGTAGAGGGCATAACGGCTGATACACTGAGAGACGCTGTGACGGATAATTTCATATGCACTGGTGGTCTACAACCATACAGAGATCATATTGCATGTACTGGTATGTTCCTAATTTTGATATCAAATTCTATGCTCCAACACAGTGACAGTGGTGCAGATGAGTGACTTTGTTTTCTGTTTTTTTTTTTTTTTTTTTTTTCTGTATCTCTGTGTGTTTCTGTTCATTGGTACAGGTGACTCTGGAGGTGCTGTGTATAAAAACTTTGAACATCGCACAATACAGGTAGGCAGCAATATACACGCTGCAACCACTGCACTCAAAAGGTTCTGCTGCAGAGCCATTACAGAAAAAACACACATTTTAAATTTGGCTGACATTCCGTGCCAAAGTCCTATTCTGAACAGACAGACATCCAAACAGCAATTTTAGCAAGAAGAGCAGGTAGTGAGCAAAGATTTCCTTGGTGTGGTGTGTGAGTGGTTGCACATTCTGGGAGACAGACAAATTTGCAGTACACAACCCCATGAATGTCGGGGAGCAAGCAGAAATAGTAAAGTGATAAGTCTTGTACGACTGCTCCATAAGGCAATCTTGAAAGGGAGGGGAAATCTGTGAAATCTAAATCAGGTCCTTTGTTTTGTACATCACAAGTAAGTATCATCTTGGGGAATAAATCCACTAAGAAAATAAGTTATTGTTGAACATTTCAAATAACCAATTTTTTTTAATTTTTTTTTTGACAGATCGCATTGGTCAGTTGGGGAAGCCACCAAGTGTGCAGTGTGCAAGACGGTGGTATTGAAGAATCAAATTCAGATTCCAGAGACTTTCACATTAATCTCTTCAAAGTTGTCGATTTCCTCAAGGGTATACTTGGAAGACAAAACATGGACTATGCACCACTTAAGTTTTTGGAAAATTAAACATGTTGACATGCTGCAATTCATTTTGGGATTTCTCTAATACGATGTGTGCTCTGTTTAAAACAATGCCTTGGTTTATTTTTCTAATTGAAGCACATATGATCATTCATGTATTCTTTTTGTCACACTGTAAACTCACAGTGAAAACAGACTTCCACAAAGTCTGTTTTCACTTTCATTATTCAGAATTTTCTGAAATAAAACCAATAAATGAGGTTTGAGCTGTGCTTTGCTATGTTTTGAACAGAAGCTCATTCAAGATCAGTTCAGTCAGGGTAAAAGATATGACCGTATGCAGGAAAGAAATGAACAGTTTATTGGATGCACATAGTTCACAACCTGCCAAAACAAACTAACAAACAGACTTTAGCTTCTGTAAACGTTACAGATCCAATCACAGTTCATGAACAGGTGCCTGTGTACAAAATAGTCAATATGAGAATCTTCACTAATACAGCAGATGGGCATTGCAGTATGGATACCGGGGGAGTGGATGGAATTAATGAGGAATGGGAGCTGCTGTGTAATGTCACTGTGTATAGATAGTTTTTATATGGACACTAACTGCAGTAGAAGGTAACTCCATTGAAAAGTGAAGAAATGTTTTTTTATGGTTTCATTTCTAATTTCAAACACTTAAGTTCTTGCATTATTAGTGATTGGCTTGATCTTTATATTTACAGACATATCTGCAAAAACATTTTTGCACCTCCAAATCTCAACATTTCCCCAAAACTCTAACATTATGTGTGATACAGATCACAGGGCCCTCTGTATAAATTAGCATAATAATAAAATTATTTCAGACAAGCCTTTAAATCTCGCCTGAACTGTAACGCTCTGTCTATGAAGCCACAATAATAAGAAGGATAGCATATACACAGTGATGCTGCTTGGTAATAAAATAAGAGAGAGCTCTTTTTTTAATAAGCAGGATGCTTTTTGTTTCTTTGTAGATATGGACAGAGATCTATCACACGGCTAGCACACAGTTTGGTTAATGGTAGCGCTTTCCTTCCCTCAAACCGATTTCCAAAACTAGACTAACAAAATGAGTGACTAAAAGAATTACTTCAGCTATTAAAAAAGTTTCATCAAAACTCTTTTATGGACACTCAGCTCTGCTGATAGAGCCATCCTCGTTCATCTGGTTTCCCTTTAACTAAATGGTGGAGAGGGTGGAGGCAGAGAAAGAGGGAATATGTGAGAGGAAGATTGAGGAAGAGAGGCTTAATTTAATGAAACCCTCTTCTGGTCTCAGATGCTATAAACAAGAAGGAAATTTAAACCAAGGCCCATTCCTTATTGAATCCCTCTTGAGGACCCTATAACCCCTCTGTCTTCTCTTTTATCGTTCAGACCGTCAGGGTAATGCAAACGTCTCGTACTCCTCCTTCAGTTTAAACAAAGCTGAGCCCCTGACTGAAATCAGTCTACAACTAAACTGATTAGCTGTGTTTAGATAGCGCAGCATGCATGAGGACAGTATTCGGCCTCGCTGCCCCCGCCCTGGCTCCTTATTCAAAGCTAGCACACAAATGGTAAATGCCCTGCATTTGTATAGCGCTTTACTCAGTCCCTAAGGACCCCAAAGCGCTTTACACTACATTCAGTCATTCACCCATTCACACACATATTCACACACTGGTGATGGCAAGCTACATTGTGGCCACAGCTGCCCTGGGGCGCACTGACAGAGGCGAGGCTGCCGGACACTGGCGCCACCGGGCCCTCTGACCACCACCAGTAGGCAAACATGGGGTTAGTATCTTGCCCAAGGATATTTGGCATGCAGCTTGGAGCAGTCTGGGATCGAACCACTGATGTTCTGGTTAGTGACTGACCTTCTGGTTAGTGGCTGAACTGCTTTGCCACTAACTACCACCGTTAACATTCTTGGGCTAGAAACCACAACCTGTATTCAAAAGATGGACATAATCACTGTAACATCACCCACTGGTTTTGGACTAATTGAAACTAATCTGAAGTTTAAGATTATGAACTTGTTTTGTTTTTTTCAAAGCAAAGTTATTCCACTTTGAAAAGGGAGGAGTGGTGAGATATGAGCTAATATCCATAGTACACCAAGGAAAATATGCACGCATAGTGTTGTAGATCTACATAACAGTGTGTACAGAGAGCTGGCACTGAAAGAAGCTACAATCCCTTAGTTCCTTAGTGTGTAAAATATATATAAGTGTTCAAATTGAGTGCTGCACTGAGTATTTGACATGGGGACCCTCGGTTAATTACACAAATGTTCTTAACCACTAAAGAGTGCATGAACAATTCATATAACTCAGCAGTTTATAATCGGCACTATCTTTAGCAGGGAAATCATCAAAACACACAACGATTTTGTTATACAAAAATATTTTTAACACTAAAACATTTACAAAGCTACGCCTCTGGCAGCAAGCTACTTATAATGAGGCAGCATGAAGCCTTTTAATCACTAAATTCAAGAACATTAAAGACAGATGGAGGAGGAAGAAAAGATATCACAGACCCCCCAAAAGTTATATGTCTTAAAAACGGTGAAGATGACACACATGAAAATGACCAAAACAATAGATCAAATTATTAAGGCAAAATTTTGAAATCATAACCCAAATTCTTTTAGGGAAAAGCTTCCATAATAGCAGACAGGCAAAGGTCTTTGACTCCCGTAGTGCTTTTTCTGATTAAACCGAGTCACTGCCCAGTCAGTGCTTGATTGTAATAGACACCTACAGCCCCTTGTTGGCTTCTGTCTCTCACTTTGGTTGCAGATAACAGCAGTGGTGGTTACAGGATGCTAGTTTTCACACTGGACAGCATGTTGCATGTGACTTTAAAGGAGTTAAAGTGTTAACTACTTAAAGACATTAAATGGTCTTTATTATCATGAAAGATGCACTCCTTCATGATTACAGGGGTTATTTGGGGGGTGGGGTTGACTTTGCTTACCATGCCTCGTTAAATCTTGAAAACAGTCGTGAAGTTGTTGATATTCCCTGAGCTGTACACTTCAGTCTCACCAATGCACAGACAAGACCTAATAAAAGAGATTTTAATAATAAAGGCCTAAATGTGTTGTAGGGCTTGCCTGCTGGTTGTACGTGTCTGCTGTGTTTGGCTCCGTCTTGCTTTGTAACGAGAAACAATCCGCAAGAATGCTGCAAAGTGGACTTGAGAGAATATCTTAAAATATCCCTGATTGAGTTAGAGAGGATCATTTTCATGTAACACTTTTGTAATGATAATATCCGAAGCTTAAGTAATAAAGGAAGGAGTGAAATCTGCCTCTTGTCAGCATTTACGATGAGAAGCACTTGCATGATTAGATGTCTTGCGATCGATGCAGCCTCTTCTCCCAATCATTAAGACTGCTCTTAACAGATTACAGCCCCCTCCCAAACATGCAGCCCTTCCTCCTCTTCTCCCTGCTCCTCCTCCTCCTCCTGTCTCACGCATGCCCTGTTTTCAACAGAAAGAACTGGAGCCGAGACGCTCTCGTACTTCTTAAGCTTTATTTTTTTAATTTTAGCCTCTTTTTATAGCATTTTCATACACCTAAAGCTGAAGCTCACCTCTTTTGGTATAGGCGGCCGTTATCTGCTTTCACGTGAACCCCTCTGTTGACCCGGCACATGAATGGACAGCAGAATGAAAAAGACTAAACTGTAATACAAGATTTTGTGGTTAGAGAAAAGACAACAAAGATGGACCTGCAGACAATCCTTTATCACCTGCTGCTTTTCTGCTTTGATCCATCAACAGCCACAAGCCTCATAACAGGTAAGACGCACTCACACACAAAAATGCTGCAAAGATACGTCTGCTTGATTTAAGTGTGGATCTATTTTTGCTTCCTCATGTGCTGAATATCTGATTGTGTGCTGAACTTTTGGCTCCTGAAGCAGATATATTTGAAGCCAGAGGTAAGCACTGTACTTCTACTGAAACTGAAACACTTTATAATAATGTATAACTAAGTGTATTTTTGCAGTTTCCCCATATTTACTATTACAAAGTAATTTATTTGTTAGTGTAATACAGACTATTTAGTAAATGCAAATGTGAAGCCAATTCAGTTTATATCCAGCATGAACAATGGTGTGTGTGTGTGTGTGTGTGTGTGTGTGTTATAGGCCAGCGCGTGTGCAAGGCAGGAAAAGGGAAGCCATGCTATAAGCTGGCCTACTTCTCCGAGCTCCGCCGTAAGCTGAACTACATGGAGGCAGAACGCGCCTGCAGACGGGACGGGGGTCAGCTCCTGAGCGTGGAGTCTGAGTCCGAGCAGAAGATCATAGAGCAGCTCATCACAGAGCTCCGCCCAACTGATGGAGACTTCTGGATAGGTCTCCGCCGAAACCATGGAGGCGAGGATAGCAACTTGGACTGCTCTTCCCAGTATTACTGGCTGGATGGTAGCAAGTCCACATTTAGGTGGGAACGGAGAGTCAGTGAGTGAAAAGTGAATTTTAAAGCAGTGATGTAAAAAAAAAAAAAACTGCCCCTGGTTCATTTCCACCAGATGAGAAAAGAAAAAAGATGGATGTAGCTTGTAGAGATTTTAGCTGAATTCTTTTTAACGGCCTGTAGGGGTTGAACCATCTTATTAATACTTGCGTAGAAATCTATGAGAAAACAGCCTCTAGCTGGCTTTGTGTCCTCAGAAAATACTTTATGCATGACTAAATCGGCAGTTTTAGGTAGTGTTAAATAAAACATGAAGTTATGACAAACATGAAGCTACGTTTGTTGTTTGCGTAGTTAGAGAATAAGTGTGTGCACCTCCCCTGCACATTTGAATTTAAATGACCAAATTTGTGGTGGTGCAAACACTCATAGCTTCTTAACACGACTCACTAATCAGCTGATTGAGTGGCTGCGTCCATCTCTTTATACAGTCTGTGTGAGAAGACAGGTTTGTCTGATCTGCTCAAAGACTTACAATGTGTTAGTGTCAATGCTACCTTTTATTATTAAAAATCAGCAGCGGGCCAGCAGAGCTGAACGAGGTCGAAGGGACACTAGTTACCTCTCACGTTACTTTACAATACCCTGAAAAGTCATTATAGATTTTTTTTTCTCCAGTGATGCCAAAAATATGTTGCCTACCTCGGCTTTAAAGCATCTTTGAGACAGTGGTTGCTTTGTGTGCGTCTGTATAGGAACTGGCACTGGGATGAGCCATCGTGTGGTTATGAGGTGTGCGCTCTACATGTTCCAGTGGAACGACAGCAATTGTGAAACCAAGAACAACTTCATCTGCAAATACACTGCAGGTATTACTCAGAGGTCATTTAATTTTTGTTTGAAATTGTTGTTACTGCTGAATTCATTTTTTTTCTCCCCAGAGGAGCCACTGGATCCTTCTCCTTCACCTAACTCCACTCAAACAGGTAAAAAAAATTTGGTATTGGCTTTTAGGCTGATGTTGACATTTTGAATGTTTAGAGACTGATAGCTTTCATTACAGATGTCTTCCCTTCACCCGTGGTGCCGTGGAATCCAAATGATCACAACCACAACCAAACAGGTCACGATGATAAACATTTCAATCATTTGTGAAAAAATGGGACAAATTTAGACCTACACGACAATTACTAAATCTGTATCTTTGTTGTCTTTTATTTAGTTCTGAATTTGGTTTACATCATCATTCCCACCATTCCCCTCATTCTGCTGCTGCTGACAGTGACAGGCGTCTGCTGCTTCAAGCTGATTGTCCGACGGTGAGGATCCAAAATAAAGGCAAATACTAAATGCAAGAATACTAAAGACAGCAATGTCACACGGTTATGGAGACATAAACACACAGGGGGCATGAATCTCATGGTAACTGGGAGCAAAAAGTGGAATTTATTTGGGATTTTCTCTAAATCCACACAATCTATATTTAATTCTAAATTACTTTCTTGCTGAGTGTAAGATCAGAACACTATAACACCTCTGATGTTTGTACAATTACTGCCAATAAAGTTACAGTCAGCATGAAAGTTGATGAGCTATATAAAATGTTACAAGTGGTCATCACACAGAAGTCATACAGATGGGGATATTTCTGTTTGTGTTATCTCTGTAGAGAACCCCATGCCACCCAACCCTGGTCAGAGTGATGTACACCAGTCGACAGCGTAATGAGGTGGAGTTGGAGTGGGTGGTGGACAACCAGGAAGCAGAAGGTTGGACAGTGAAGAGATTTGCAGATGGGAAAGTCTCTTAGAGCCATTTCTAAAACAGATTCTAAGATCATTGGTTCAAACAAGAGTGCATAAGTACAAGTTATTCTGATGTGCCTCCACTTTGCCAAAGACGTGTAGCAGGTTGGAAAAAGCTAAATGATTATTTTGGTAAGAAAACCAATTAACCCCTTATTTTTTGTTTATTATTGTGACTTATTTTGACATTGTTATGCGTTGCCAGACCAAAGTTATATCTCATTATGCCAGTGGATGGTGCTCTTGCACTGCTCTGGAACTACCAGAGAGACTCTAGCTATAGGCTCTGCGCATGCACAGCTCAGAAATAAATCAGCTCCGGCCTGAGCAAGACACTAACTTCGGTGTCCTCTCTATTAATCCACAGTTTGCTCATACTTGGCTATGCAGTGCTCTCTAACCTGTGTGCCGCTTGCTGCCGGTCCAGATTCCCCTAGGTCTGGTGCCGGTAACAGACGCAAAGAAAACCCAAACGGTCACCCTCAGACCAGAGGAAATTTGTTATGATGTTTAGGAACAACCTAGGAACCAACAAGGGTCAAGCCTCCCATTAACTAGAAACTGCTGGAACACCAGTATCACTGTCCACACTAAAGTGAACTATTTGACCACAATGACTAAGAGGTATGTTTGGCCAGGCGTCAAGCATGGTGGTGGTAGCATCATATTGTGGGGCTGTGTTGTTGCCGATGGCACTGGCACATAAAGTGCATGAAGTGGGTGGAATAATGAAGAAGGAGGACTACCTCCAAATTCTTTATTTTCATCATTAATCAGCAGCTACATGGTTGAAAATGCAGATGAAGCAGGCTAACAAAGGCTAATTTCTATTCTCTGTTGATTACAAAAAAAAGAAAATTGTGCACCCAATTCTTGGTTTTATTTTAGTCATTAAAGATGTATGCTGTACAATCATTCCACCCTGAAAAAAAGAACAGTTCAAATAAATCATTAAAACTCTTAATTTATCATGAGATTCATGCCCCTGATGAGTAGATGTAAACATCTGACTAGAACTGTAACATGGTAGGATGGTTCAGTGGTTTTCAACCCTTGTATGAATAAATGAATGAATCCACGTTGTTCAGTTCAACAGAGCTCATTTTAAAGAAGAACCTAAGCAACATTTATTTACAGAATAATAGTAAAGTGATGTTTTCAAGTCATGACATACACTGACCTGGGTTGAGAACCACTTGACCTCCTGGATGTAGCAGTGGTGTTCTGACCACAGATGGGCAGTTACTTGTAACGCGTTACTGTAATCTGATTACTTTTTTCAAGTAACAAGTAATGTAAGGGATTACTATTGCAGTAACGGTAATTAGCTTACCGTTACTTTCACGTAGGAACGCTGCGTTACTGCGTTACTAAAACCGTGATTTTTTGTGAGAATGTCTCATGACAGTGACTTAAGTGAGTGCGACGTTGGTGACAACAGCTGTGTTCAGATCAACAATGGACAGTGCGGGAGAGAGTATGAGCGTGCAGCGTTTAAAGCGTGGAAGTACTGACCTTATTTTGAGTTTGATTCCATAAAAAGTGACAAAAACATTAGTGTCCGGTGTGCGTGGGAAGAAAACTTCTTTTTACAGCGAAAAAACCCCCGTAAACTTCCAAGCAAGCGCCGAGTGCGCTACGACTGCAATGGGAAATTCACAGAGAAACTCGCGGATTCTTCCACTGACCGCTGCGGCACACCTGCACCAGGGTAAACCTCTGCCTAATCCACTCCTGCTTTACAGGTGAAAATAGAGCAACAGGACCGCTAGTCTTTGATTTTATTTATTTTCTGCTGTTTTACTTTCATCTATTTGAAAGAGTGAGTGTAAACACAAAAAAATATTTTATTTTATATGCTGGAAAGTGCAGAAAATATGTTTAAATGTTAAACAAATTTCTTCCAGTCAGAGAATGTTGCATATAATTAAGTTTTTGCTTAAAAGATCTATTGCTTTATCACCTATTCAGGTTGTAAATCGTGTTTTTAAAAAGTAACTAAGCAACTAAGTAATTAATACTTTTGAAAATAAGTAATTAGTAAAGTAATGGGATTACTTTTGGGGGGACGTAATCAGTAATTAGTAACTGATTACTTTTTTCAAGTAACTTGACCAACACTGGTTCTGACAGATTTGAACTGTTTTGCGATCTGTAACTGTGATGTGTTGCAGCTGAACCACGCTACAACGTGTACCCTGCTGTGATTGGAGCAGCTATTGGTGGGATGCTCTTTGCAGCCATTCTTACGGTTCTGCTGCTCATGTACATAATCCGCAACCGCAACAACAACCCTAGTGAGTCCACCGCACATGAGTACCAATATCCTGCTGATCTGTTAAAAATCACTGTGATGTTAATGTTGTCTTCTTTCCACCAGGACTACATGACTTGTTATTTGGCAGGTGAGTATCTAGATATATGTCTATAAAACCAAGAATTAATGATTTCCTGTTTGCAGTTATTGCTACAGACATGGCGTTTTATCATTTCCTGCTTCCAGGCAGCACAGCCAGTCAAGGGAAAACATCAACTTCCCAGAGGATGAAGTGGTCAACAGGTCAGAGGGAAGAATAGAGGAGATTGGTGGATCATCCAGCCTAGGCAAGATGAGCTACCCTAAGTGACCATACACCTATAAATACACATAGACCCATATAGAACGTTGCTGATGGCCCACATGGAAGTGACGGAATATCTCTAAGCAGATGTTTCAACCGTCAGCAGGCCTAAAAATTAGGGCTGGGTATCGTCACTGATTTCTAGAATCGATTTGATTCCGATTCACAAGGTCCCGAATCGATTCGATTTGAATCTGGGAAATTTTGCCTCAGACAGTCAGAAATATTATAATTCAGATCAGTACATTTATATATTTTTGTATCTATAAAAAGGAAGCTGACACTCGCAAGACTTTATCAAAGGTGTAAGCGTCACACCAGATGCCTTTGTGTCAAAGTAGCTGAAGATAAAACACAGAAAAACATGAAGGTGATTTTCCTGGCCTGGGATTTTATAAAGAAAATTCTGCAGTACATCAAAAACGAAAGAAAACCATTAATCAACATATGAACATTACCTCTAAAGTTACAGACGTTTTATTAGAGACACGGCTAAACGTTTTGCATTTTGTAGAATTTTAAAAAGTTTAAATTTGTTCCGTATTGAACGGCAGAAATTAGGTTTTCTTTTCGGAAGTAAGTAAAAGAAGAAAAAAACAGCGGCTGACAGCGCTGTAAACAACGGTAGACTTGTGCGTAACAAGCAAGCGAATAATGCAGAAAACAGATTTTTAGATGGGGAAACTGTTCTTGAAGTACAGAGAGAGAGCTGCGCATGACGTTGTTTTTATTGTGGTCCAAGCAAAACAGTAAAAGACAGAGGGAATTCATGACGATGTTTAAGTGAAGCGTAGTTTGGATCTTCTTTTGCTGCTGGTTCGGTCAATATTGTGTGGAGAGAGATAAAACTAACAGCCTTAGAATCAGCGCAAAAAGGGCTTAAACATAAAGCGCGGACCCGTCGAAACATCAGAATCAGCGAGCTGTCGGCTTTAAGCCCCGACCGTCTGCCGTTTGGTGAGAAAGGCGACATCTCACTGATTCTGATCCGTCGGCAGGTCCGCACTTTGTGTTTATGTCTTTGTGCAGAATCCGTGTTCCTGCTCTCATTTACTGTTTTAGCTGTTTGGTGGTTGTTGAAATTTTGTGAGGTTTAACCTCAGATGCTGGCGTTTTGGGCAAAATAAATTTATATTGAAAAATCGATTCAGGATTTTAATGAATCAATATCACATTATCCAAGCCAGAATCGATTTTAATTAATAAATCGATTATCAAAACCCTACCAACTAAAAATCGTAATGCACATCTGTCTTATCTGCTGAACTTTGTTTTGCAGGTCCAGCCATGGCTTTACCCCGGGCATCTTCACCCCTCACTTCTTCACCTATGAGTGCCACCCTAACACCCACCAGCCAAGCCCCTCCCCCTGGAGACGACAATGAGCCAGTCAGCGTCATCATCACTGTCAAGGCGACAGGCTCATAGTCATATATCCGACCCATCCAGCTGGAAAAGCGCAAAGGTCTTGAGCCATCTCCCATTTCTTCATATTTTGCTTCCAAGGAGACAGCAATACATCTTCAGGCTTTCTGATGGGTTTTTCTTTGGACATTGGCTACTTTTTCACTCATTTTCAGTCCAGTCCTTGTACCTGAGCATTTTCACATAAATGTTTTTAACACTGATAAGAAAGCTCACTGTTGTGTCACATGTGACATCAAACACAGCAAAGAGTCAGTTTGAAATCATGTCTTTGGGCACCTTGTTAATATCAGATTTTCACGAAAACATTTGTTCAAATTTCTTTATTTCAAACTGTGAAAAAATGGACAAGAGAAGTGGCAGGCCTAAAGGCCATTTATAGCAAATGTATCTGAAAGTCGTGTCCATGAACAAATCCAGCAAAGACCTGAAACAGGACCAAGAGATCAGACTTGATCAGAAATGTGTCATCTGAAGCGTGGCTGTCAAAAAGCCATTCTTAAAGAAGGAAAACTGGGAGAATAGACTGAGGTATGCCAAAATACACAAGAACTGGACTGAAAATCAGTGGTAACAGTTCTTATGGAGTCACGAATCCAAATTTGTCATGTTTTACTGAAATTGTCATCAATACATACAGAGGAGGTCAGGAGAGAGGTACAACAGTGAGGGTCTACAGCCATCTGTAAAACACCATGGAAGCTCAGTCGTGGTCTGAGCAGCATTTCAGCCTGTGGTGTCGGAGCTTTTCTAAACCGATGAAATTATGATGAGCAAAGTACTACTGTTTAGATCCAACATGCAACATGATCTATAAAGCATCTCATTGGCAACAACTTTTCAGAAGGACAATGATCCCAAACACACTGCCAGTATAATAAAAGCTTACATAAACAGAAAAAACACACAGTGGAACACTATCAGTCACGAATTGGCTTCCCCAGACCTGTATCTTTATATTATTGAAGCAGTGTGGAATCATGTTGACAGAGATCCGAATAAAACACAGTCAACATATAACGAAGAGGTTTGAATTTCCTTCAAGAAGCCTGGAGAAACATTCCTAAAGACTAATTACACGAAATTACACGAAAGCCTTGAGAGTTCAGGCTGTGTTGGAGAATAAAGGTGGTCATACCAAATATTGACTTGTTAGAATTAGGGCTGCCACAAACGATTATTTTGATAGTCGACCAGTGACCGATTATTTTTGCAATTAGTCGGCTAATCAGATCATGCATCCATTGGACGTAAAACGTACAGTTTATTGCACCAGCATGCATCTGCTCTTATATAACTATCATTAACTTACAGCTTTAAGTGTTTAAGGTATGTGCTAACTAAAAATAAAGACAAAATTATAGTTTATTAAATTTTAATGAAATTTGCAGATTGTTTCAGTTAAGTTTAATAAACTCAGCTGTCTGCGCCTTGCTATCTAAAATATAACAGGACACCGGAGTATATTCTGGAGCATCTCACAGTTCTGATAATCAGTTGTCTGCTTGACGTTTATTCAGCTGTATAAAAACTAGAACTTTAATCTCAGCCAAACCGATTTACTCAGGAAGAAATAAAATACTGAAAAAAGCCGAACAATAACATTTTTAAGTTATCTAAGTGACTTGTATATCATGTTTAACCTGAGTAGTGAAAGACGGCGGTGGGTTTGAAAATGATTTGCCGGTAGTCCGGTGTTCTCACGGGCTCTAGTGAGCCTAGCACCCCGGCTAGCTATCGAGCTGGTGGGCAACAGACATCTCCGAAAACGTCAGAACGCTTTTGAAAATATGTTGTGTCTTGATAAACTGAGCAGATATTTGTAATTTACACAGTTGCATTCTCGCCCGAAAACATTGCCTTATACTCTATATTTCTATTTATGTTTGCATAGGTTTCAATAAATAACACTTACGTCTGTGTAGATCCTCAGTTATTCTAGGCCGTGGTAGCCTTAAGGTAAGACTAGCAAACTAGCACCTAACAAAGTGTAAAGCAATGAGGTGTAACTCCAGTACTGTGTACTTGATTTTCATGGATAACAGCAAAGCAACTGTGAATTTATCAAAATACTCAGCGCACAACTTTGGTCTTTTAATAATTTATTCAAGACTTTGGACTGTTTAAACATAATCAGAACTCATCAGTCTTTAATAGCAGAAACACAAATGACAATGTAGACATACTCTAACACACACACACACACACACACACACACACACACACACCTATTTACTAAGAAGAGTCAGACTTCACCTCAACTCTAACACAATGATAGAAAAGCAAAAAAACAAAACAGCAGAACACATGAAAAACAGCAACAAAACAAGTAAATATATACACAGGTTTGCCTCTCTACAGTCCACAGTAGAGAGTGTGTAGATCTGCTCACTAGATGGGGACCAAAATCTTCTGAGTGCTGATTATGTCACCGAGCTTGTGTTTGATCTTCACAAAGAGACGCTTGAACTCCAAACCATCACCCTGGAAACACACACAACACACACAACCGTCTTGATTTGATGAAAGTGCACTCATACACTGAGGACATTGTACTCTTAGACCTGTTCATTAGGTGACTCAGACCAATGGGTTTCTCTGCTACAGTTCGTCTTTTCAGTAAGCATGTTTTAAACAAACATGAGTGAAACCAACTGACCAAGAAGGATGACTGCATCCCTACATCTATATAGATATACAGACAGAGTTAAGTTTTACAGATATTTTACATGAATATAGGCTACAATCTAAGCCCTATATGCCCACGTCTGTTTACCTATGGGTATCATTAAAAACAGTATTGTTTTACAGACACAAAGGGATGAATATTAGGGGTAATATACACTAACAAGTTCCACTCAGACAAACAATATAAGCAGTGTGTCTAAGTGCTCTGATAATAATAATAATAATAATAATAATAATAATGAATACATTTTATTTAAAAGCGCCTTTCAAATCACCCAAGGACACTATACAAGTTTAAGAGCATGGGAAGTTATATAGAGTAGGTTATCTTGTACAGGTGGGTTTTGAGGGTGGACTTAAAGAGGGAATGAAGTGATGTTTCTGAGGTTAGAGGGTAGGGAATTTCAAAGTCGAGGGGCAGAGCGACTAAGCTACGTTCACACGGCAGGTCTTAATGCCCAATTCCGATTTTTTGATCAAATCCGATTTTCTGGTCTGCTTGTTCACACTACAAATAAAATGCGACAGCAAACGCGCTCTAGTGTGAACGCTAAAAGCGGCCCGCATGCGCAAAAGAAGATGTCACACGAACAACATTGTTTGACTGATGGCCCTTAATATAAAGACTTCGGACTTTACGTTTTCCAATTTTTGCTTTAAGTTATTTTGTTATTTACATAATAATGTAAATAACCTGATAATTATCCTTATTGCTGTTTTAGAGGAGCGGTGCTTCAAAGGATAGTTGTCAGAACCTGCAGATTATACTACAAATAAAATGTTCACATTTCTCCAACGTTGTCTTCCCAACAGTTTCACTACCATCTACACTGGATGTCCAGGAAGCATTCGCGATGTCTTCTCCGGCGCTGATAATTGGCGTCTGTCTTGTGTCAGTGACGTAAAAGACGGATTTAATGCAACATGACCGTTCAAACAGCAGTCGCTTTCTAAAACATCGGATATGTATTGGATTCAGTACCACATACGAAAGTGACCCAGATCGGATTTGTCCCGTTCACACTGTCATACCATGATCGAATATGGGTCGCATAGGGTCAAAAAAATCGGATTTGATGCACTTTCGCCTGCAGTGTGAACGTAGCCTAAAAGCCCTGCTCCCAATGGTAATAAGACAAAAGGAAGGAACAGAAAGAAAAAGAGAAGAGGAGGATCTGAGGCACTGGGATGGGATGGAGATCTGTACCAAACCAGAACGATATGGTGGGGAGAGAGAATGAATAGCCTTAAATGTATAAACAAGTATTTTAAAATTAATGCGAAGTTTAACCGGGAGCCAGTGAAGCTGCTTCAGGATAGGGGTGATGTGGTGGGTAGACAGCTGAAACCAAATTTCCACCAGTCTGGGGAAAAGAAAATGATCTTCATGTCTTCCATTGTCCAAGTTCAAAAGCACAAGTCACAATGTTTGTTGTAAAGTCATATGGAATAGAAAGCTTTCAAAAGGACTCCATGCAGTCCTGCAAAACACAAACTGCATCTTTACTGCAAGTAAGAGCTATATCTCAGACTCTACAGGACTCAGGTTGCATGCTAAATGTTAAACAATCATTTAGAAAAAGTTCTAGTTGAAAAAGACTGAACAAGTAGGTAGGGCTGGGCCATATCATACCGTTCACGGTAATACCGGTGTAATTTTGGGCAACGAGAGGAAAATTTTGGAAAATACTTAAAATCAATCCTTTGACTTTTCTAAAAAATGGACAGTGCCCCTTATAATCATCATCATATAATCGTGTGCCTTATGTATGAATTCTGGTTGTATTTACTGACCTCGAAACGATTTTATGTGGTACACGGCACTCGAAAATCTGTCAAATGTTTCAGTACGACTTTGCTAATCTACGAACAAGCACCGCTTGATGGATCATCGGAGCATTACGGCTATCGTAGGCAGGAGCCTCGCAGAGTGATACCTACTGTGCTTCAACATAATATTACCGTGTTGTGTGTGTATAACCTCTTTTTAAGTTCTGTGGATATTATACATGGTTATGCTGAGGATATGTCGCCAATTTCCACTGGAAATGCCTTTTGGTTAAACGGTCAGCAAGGAATTTGCACTGTTACATTTTTATGTAACTTTAATGCACATAAAAAACAGCTGCTTGTTTAAGTGAAAATACATTGATGGGGTTTTTTGCACTAATAAAGCTGAGGAGTATTTTGTCTAGTGTCAACTATATCGTCAGTTATATCGTTATCGCAAATTTTCAAATGTATATCGTTGTGATGGCATCAGCCACACAGGGGTAAATCAGTTCATTTTTCGCTTTATTAGTTTGCTTTGCAGTTTTCTTCATTAAGTTAATTCATTAATCATTTTGTTAAACCTAACACTGGTATTATGAGGCGCGCACATAGTAACATTGTGTGGTTTTTCTAAAATGTTTTGTTATATTAATTATGTTTCTCTCTTTGAGTTACCTGGGTTTGGGCGGTGGCTGTTTCCTGTCTGGGCAAAAGGCGTGGCTGAGGACTCTGGGGACAAAATGCCTGCTCAGCAGGACCAACCATGGGCTTACCAGGAACAGGGGTGTTTTAGGTTTAGTCAGGTTATTCTGTGCTTAGTTAATATTAGTGTGCGTTTGTTTTCCCCCCATTGTGTGTAAATGGTTTGGCCAAATCATTATAAAAGCTACCCTCATGTGTCTTTGTAATTAGGTCAGTTTGTGAGTTAAGTTGTGTCTCACTTTGTTTTGTTTGAGTTTCTGGAAAATACTTTTGTAGAGTTATATTTAGTTGACCTCTTTACGGGCCTGCTAAGTATGTTTTTGAATTTTGTTAATTTTGGATTTTTGAGGGTTAAAATAAAGAAAACCCTTTTGAAGATACTTTTTTGCCTGTGTCCTCTATGCTTTGGCTGCTTGGTCCCTCACAATTGGTGGCAGCAGTGGGATTAGCCAGTTGAGGACACAGTTTTTTTTTTTTATTTTTGAGGTTTTTCACCCCAGAAAAAAGGAAAATGCATCGGGAGGAAAAGTGGAAAAGAAGAAAGGAGTAACTGTTCAGAAGGAAGCTGATGCTGAGGAGGAAATTGGAGTCTCTGAAATGGTGGAGAGCACTGAGGTTGAAGAAAGGGAGCCATCTCTGTCGGATCTGATGTCAATATTGCAAGCTCATATGGGTCAACAGGAGGCTCGGGAAGCAAGGCAGGAAGAGGTAACTGCACGACAAGAACAAAAATTCAAAGCATTGCAACATCAGTTCCAGCTTTTACAGTTAGAGGTGCAGTCTCGGACATCACCAGTACCTGAGCTACCATTACCTACCACAGAGTCATCAGAGTCAAGGGAGCTACCTAACATTTCTAGTTCTCCTCAAGCTCAAGCTGAATCCAGTCAGTCATTATCAGGTCAGTTTTCATTGCATGAACCCAGACTGGAAAAGTTGACTGATAGTGATGATATTGAGCATTTTTGACCACATTTGAACGCATTGCCTTAGCATATCGTTGGGAAAAAACAGACTGGGTTTTTCGTTTAATACCACTGCTAACGGGCAAGGCAAGAGGGCATACATTCATATGGATATTGATGACTCTCTCAGCTATGACAAAGTGAAAGCTGCAATTTTGTCCAAGTATGATGTTAACCCTGAGACCTACAGGCAGCGATTCCGTTCACTGGAAGTCAGGCTTGATGAGAACCCTAAGGAGTTGTATGCTCGACTTAAAGATCTTTACGGAAATGGATTCAGCCAAAAGGTAAAACGAACCAAGAAATTGGTGAAATAATCATCCTTGAACAATATTTGAGAATGTTGTCCCCTGAGCTACAGGTTTGGATTCGAGAGCACAATCCGTCTTCTGCAGCGAAGGCAGCTGAGCTGGCAGAAGTGTTTGTAGCTGCCAGGAGGAAAGGACAACCTTGGACCTGTAATGCAAATAAAATGCCAAAGGAGGGCCCAAAATCAGACCGGATGTACCATCAGAGGCCAGTGTCAGCTGATAAAACTCCTGTGGGTGAGAACCAGTTTGCTGGCAGACCATTAAAAATTCAAAAAGATCTTTTGTTACCTCTGTGGGTTAGAGGGCCACACAAAGCCAATGTGCCCAAAAACTTCAGCTAAGATGGTTCAAATGTGTTTCATGCCACGTCTACATGTTGAACATGGGCTCCAGTGTGACCAGACTGTTAAAATGATACAAATTGAAGCTAATGGAACAACTTTACTTGATTCTGGCAGTTCTCATACACTGATACACAGAGATTTTGTGCCCCCCAATATTGTCCGTGTTAGTGATACCATCCCCATTTGTTGTGTGCATGGAGATGAGAAGATGTACTCAACAGCTGACATGTACATTAAGGTGAATGGACAGACTTACCTTTTAAATGTTGGGGTGGTTGATAACCTGCCTTATTCAGCTATTCTGGGACGGGATTTTCCAGTGCTTTTTGATTTATTGGAGTCAGACCAGAATCATCAATGCAATGTGGCTGTTACTAGAGCCCAAGCTCAAAAATCAAATGAAACCTCGGAAGTTTTCAGTGCCTTGCCATTTTTTAATGAGGAATGGGAAGCTGCACCTGGGAAGCCTCGGAAAAGTCGCAGACAGAGGAGACAGGAGAAGTTCCAGCATACTATAGTACACCCAGAAGTGCATACTGACCCAGACTTGCCTTTGGGACTTCAAATTCCTGGCAATATAATAGAATTGCAAAAAACTGATCCTAGTTTAGCTTCCTGTTTTCAGCGAGCGGTAGACAAGGACCAAGTAGAGGAGGTAGACATTAACAAAAGTGACTATGTCTTGCAAAATGGCATACTTTACCATCAGGTGGGCTCACTTCTGAAGCTAGTGGTTCCCCAAGAAGTTAGAGAAACGGTGCTTAATTTGGGACACTCTATTCCCTGGGCTGGCCACCTGGGTAAGCACAAAACCACAGCTCGCATTAAACAACATTTTTTCTGGCCTGGCCTCCACAGAGATGTAGCCTACTTTTGTAAGAGCTGTCCTCAGTGCCAAATGACATCCTCCAAAGTTCCTTCCAAAGCTCCACTCCAACCACTGCCTATTATTGGTACCCCATTTGAGCGCCTCGGAATGGATATTGTTGGACCCGTTGAGAAGAGTAAGTCAGGGAATCGCTATATGCTTGTAATCACTGATTATGCAACTAAATATCCAGAGGTCTTCCCACTGAAATCCATCAAGGCAAAATCAGTAGCCATCTGCCTTGTACAGCTCTTCGCAAGAGTAGGGTTCCCACAGGAAATACTGACTGATCAGGGGAGTAACTTCATGTCCAACTTATTAAAACAGGTGTACAAGCTGCTGGGCATTAGAAGCCTGAGGACCACCCCATACCATCCTCAGACTGATGGGCTAACAGAACGGTTCAATCAGACTCTGAAGCAGATGCTCCGAAAGGTGGTGGATGAGAATGGTGCTGATTGGGATCAGTGGCTTCCTTATCTTCTCTTTGCCTACAGGGAAGTGCCACAAGCCTCCACTGGTTTCTCTCCGTTCGAACTTTTGTATGGGTATGAGGTACAAGGACCTCTAGCCCTGTTAAGAAACATCTGGGAGGGAGGCAAGGAAAAGACAGACTCTGTTAACATTGTTTCCTATGTTGTACAGATGAGGGAGCGACTGCAGAAAATGAGTGAGCTTGCTCAGTCAAATATGACCAAAATCCAGCAGAAGCAGAAGTTTTGGTATGACCGAGCAGCTCGTCAGAGGTCTTTTAGTCCTGGACAAAAGGTGTTGGTGCTTCTCCCCACTGACAACAACAAGCTATTGGCTAAGTGGCAAGGGCCCTTTGAGGTTCAGAAGAAATTGGGGTCCACTACTTACCAAGTGTTCATCCCTGGGAAGCCACGCTCCGGTAGGGTTCTGCACATAAATCTTTTGAAGGAATGGGTGCAGCGCCCTGAAAAGACAGCAGAAGTGATGCTCATAAGGGGTGTGCCAGAGGAAGAAGAGGTTGGTGAGCAATACTTGCCTTCTGCTGATGTGGTAAATTTCGACCTTAGTCATCTGCCAGATGATAAACAGCTTCAGGTGAGAGCTGCATGCAACCCTGAAGTGTTTAAAGTGAATCCTGGCCGAACAGATATTGTTGAGCATGACATTGTCATTAAAGAGGGTGTCTCAGTAAAGCGTTTGAGCTACAGGATCCCTGAACGTCTGCTGACATCCCTGAAGAAGGAAATTGACCTCATGTTGTCCTTGGGGATCATCGAGCCATCAAAGAGTGAGTGGTGTAATCCGGTGGTCCTGGTGCCAAAGAAGGATGAAAGCATGAGGTTCTGTATAGACTTCAGGTACCTAAACTCAATATCACTGTTTGACTCATACCCCACGCCACGCATTGATGATTTGCTGGAACGGCTGGGGAAGGCAAAAAGTACTTGACCACACTTGACCTGTGCAAGGGATATTGGCAGGTGCCACTCACGGAGCGATCAAAGAAGTTGACTGCCTTTCGAACACCTTGGGGTCTCTTCCAATTTACAGTGATGCCATTCGGGCTGCATGGGGCTCCAGCAACCTTTCAGAGGTTAATGGATCAGGTACTATGTGGTCTCTCAGACTTTGCATCTGCATATCTTGATGATATTGTCATCTACAGCACCACATGGGAGGAACACTTGGAACATCTGCATGCTGTCTTCGACCGTCTTGGTGCTGCTGGGTTGACGGTGAACCCCTCTAAGTGTGTTTTGCCTCTGCTGAGACTGCATACCTGGGCCATGTGATTGGGAATGGGGTGATCAAGCCTCAGGTCAGTAAGATCCAAGCCATTGAGTCTTGTCCTCTCCCACAGACAAGGAAGCAACTAAGATCCTTTTTGGGCATGGCAGGCTTTTAACGTCGGTTCATACCACAATTCTCCACCAGGGCAGCTCCACTAACTGACTTGATAGGCATCAAGTGTCCTAATCAGATTAACTGGACAGAGGAGGCTATAGTAGCTTTCAAGGACATCAGTCAATCACTGAGTAGTGAACCAGTTTTGTACAGTCCAGACTTTAATGAGCCCTTTTTCCTTCAAACTGATGCATCTCATAGGGGTCTGGGAGCAGTGCTACTTCAAGGTTTGGAAGGAGAACGTCATCCTGTTGCTTATATCAGCCGAAAGCTGTTCCCAAGAGAGGTTCGGTATTCAACAGTGGAAAAGGAGGCCCTTGATTCCTTCAGGTACTACCTTCTTGGAAGAGAATTCACCCTGGAGACGGATCACAGTGCACTTCAGTGGATGGAAAAGATGAAAGATAAGAACGGAAGAATCACAAGATGGTACCTTGCTCTGCAACCTTTTCGGTTCGTCATCAAGCACATTCCTGGGAAGAACAACGTTACCGCCGACTTCCTCTCTCGCTGTACCAGCGAGAGTCCTGAAGAGGGGGGGTGTGTGATGGCATCAGCCACACAGGGGTAAATCAGTTCATTTTTCTTCATTAAGTTAATTCATTAATCATTTTGTTAAACCTAACACTGGTATTATGAGGCGTGCACATAGTAACATTGTGTGGTTTTTCTAAAATGTTTTGTTATATTAATTATGTTTCTCTCTTTGAGTTACCTGGGTTTGGGCGGTGGCTGTTTCCTGTCTGGGCAAAAGGCGTGGCTGAGGACTCTGGGGACAAAATGCCTGCTCAGCAGGACCAACCATGGGCTTACCAGGAACAGGGGTGTTTTAGGTTTAGTCAGGTTATTCTGTGCTTAGTTAATATTAGTGTGCGTTTGTTTTCCCCCCATTGTGTGTAAATGGTTTGGCCAAATCATTATAAAAGCTACCCTCATGTGTCTTTGTAATTAGGTCAGTTTGTGAGTTAAGTTGTGTCTCACTTTGTTTTGTTTGAGTTTCTGGAAAATACTTTTTGTAGAGTTATATTTAGTTGACCTCTTTTACGGGCCTGCTAAGTATGTTTTTGAATTTTGTTAATTTTGGATTTTTTGAGGGTTAAAATAAAGAAAACCCTTTTTGAAGATACTTTTTTGCCTGTGTCCTCTATGCTTTGGCTGCTTGGTCCCTCACAATCGTGATAAATATTTTTGGTCATATCGCCCTGCTCTACAAGTAGGGCTTGTTTGAAAGGGCTGCCTTCTTTTTCCTAACATAAAAAAAAAAAAGAACGGGCAGCACAGCTTAGGTTTTCAAAGTTGCATCTAAATACACCACAAGACTAATGGAAGAAATCTTTGGACAGATGAGACAATGGTAATTATGTTTAACTATAATACACAGGACCACATGTCAAGCACAGTGGTGGCGCTGTAAAGATTCAGGCTTGTTCTGCAGCCACAGGACCCGGGCACCTTGTGGTCACTGATTTTCTGTGTATACCAAAGTATTCTAGAGACAGATCTGAGGCCATCTGGCCAACAGCTTAAGCTTGGCCAAAACTGGGTCATGCAACAGAACAACGATCCCAAGCACAGCAGCACATTTACAACAGAGGTTTTGCAATGCTCCACTCAAAGTCCAGACCTCAACGTGACTGAATTGCTGTGGTGGGACCTTAAGAGAACTGTGCATAAACAAACCTCAATAAAGTGAAGCAGTACTGTAAAGAAGAGTGGGCCAAAATTCCTCCACAATGATGTGAGACACTGATAAAGTCATGTAGCTACTGAATCTGAATTTCGTTTTTCACAAGACTGCATGGACTGCAAGCTTTAGTGGTTAAGATGTCTGAACGTGCAGAAGGCAGGGGATAAGTCGTGTTAGAAATAATATACAATTCATTTTTAAAATGGTAAAACCTACCTTAGACAGTCTGAAGTCCAGCAGCACTCTCTGACTCATATCCAACAAATGAATTTTTAAAGATGAGCTTATTATTGCATTTGTCAAGTGTGCTCACGGTAGGGCTGTTCGATATAACGATATATATCGGATAACGATATAAAAACGTCTATCGTTTCATTTTACGCTATCGTATGTTTCGTGGTGTCGCAAAATAAACTGTTTACGGCAATATTTTTTCATCATTTTGATGGCCACAGTAATGGCTATATTAATTTCTTAAAGTTTTCTCTTTCTCTTATATTTAATATAACCACACTATGGACGGACAAGCGCTTGTTTTTATGCGTTGTCGTTAGCAACAACGACGGTAAAACCACGGCGTGTCCGCTTGTTTATTTTCCACATAAACCTTTCACAATAAAGCTCAAGATCCTGTTGAGACTTTTCAAAATAAACTGAATTACGTGAAAGATGCAGAGTATTTACGGATGAGAAGCAAAAAAGAGCCGTCAGGTGCTAAAAAATAAACCTTAGACTCAAACGTTAGAACAGGCTTTTCTCCGCAGCACGCTGTGTAATAAATACTTACAAAGAAAACGGCGGCCCTTACAACTTATATCTAAAAATGTATCGTTTCATGCATCAGTTAAAATGCCCAGCTAGAAACACTTCACGCAAGTCGAGCTGCCCGACATTCACAGAATTTACAGGAAATGTTACATTTTTGTAATTTATATCGTTATCGGACGATAGATGTCTTAATATCGGGATATGAGATTTTGGTCATATCGCACAGCCCTAGCTCACGGTCAACTAAAAGGTGTGTTATAAAAAATAAAATTGTGTTATGATGAGATGCAGAAGGGAAGGCTGTGTTATCAGGAAATGTAAAAATCTTGTATATTTGAGTATAGATATACCTGTTTGGTGCTAGTGAGTTTGAAACCAAGTGCCAGGCCTTCACAGATGTCTTTCAGGGCAGTTAAGGAGTCATCAGCACTGACAGTAGTGAAAAAACGGGTCATTCTCCGCACCAACCTCTGCCACGGCGACTGTGCACAGAAAGAAGAAATGAGGACATGTTAAATAGTTCACAGCAATAATTAGGGATGGGTATCGTTTAGGTTTTATCCGATACCGGTGCCAAACCGGTACTTTTGAAACGGTGCCGGTGCTTAAATGGTGCTCGAACCGGTGCTTAAAGAATGGAGAACACAAAATTGGTCCAAAAACCTTTCATGTTTAGCTGTTTTTTGTAAAAAGATAACAATGTGAGCCTTTTCTTCAGCTATAGGGCATATATGGTATTACTCTTGGCTGGAAGCAGTGCTTAATCAATGAAAAAAACACAAACTTTGTCCAAAAACCTCTCATGTTTAACTGTTTTCCATTTTTTCTTTGGTCATTTTATCCTTTTTGGCCAGGGTGAAGGGAGTTTCTGCCATCAAACTACTACGGTGTTTGCTAGTTCACCATTAATGTAATAACGTGGTTAGCCTACTCAACGTAAATTACACACGAACAACATTAAGCTACTCACGCAGAGAAGAACGGCTGCTGCTGCCATCATCATCCGTCATCATTTCTGCTACACTGGCAGGGCTAGGGGCCAGGACTCTCCTTTTCGGGTTCTTGGGGGATGTTGCTAAGTCCGTACGTACCTGGGCCCGCCTACTATCCTCTGAGACCAAGAACACAAAGAGGAAAAAACGGTTAGATCATAAAGAGAAAAGAGAACACGGAGGTGAAGAGAACTGAGAGGAAGTCTGAATGGAAACAGGATGCACAAAGACCTAAAGTCTTCCTAAAGTGTTTCTAGATATAATTTTCAAGTACTTTAAACTTTGTAAAACTTTTCAATTAAATCAGAAGGTCAAATGTCAAAGTCCGTCTGTTTTAGTTGTTTTTATTTTATTTATTTTTCCCCCCTTTTATATTTTACTGCATCACTGTTGTTCATTTATTTATTTTAGTTGCATTTTAGATTGTTAAGTACTTTGTGCAGCATGCACTATTGGGAACGTGCTATATAAGAAAACTTGACTTTGACCTCTAGAGAACAAAAAAAACAAACCAAAGCTACCTAATATAATTTTAAATCCACTAAAATAGTCAATCTAAAGTTACAAGGTTCTTTTTGTGCAGTAGTTTTCTTCTATAACAAACTTTGAGCATCGGTATCTCTAGACGCCTCATTTAATGGTGGCATAATACCATAATTTAAGAATGATAGAAGCAGTCATTGCTACCCTGATTGTTTGATTTGTTTGTTTTGTCCAACAATTCCATGGCAAAAACCATGGAATTGTTATTGTAAAAATGGTTAAACTTTCAAGTCTCATAACACTACATTAAACATGTTTTCGCATGTGTAAGGTCTCATTTTTACCTACATTTTGATACCTAGTTCATCTTCCTTTTTTCAAGGCTAACTGTGACTGGGATGGAGTCAGGTGTCTCCTGTGAGTGATGTTTTTGGATTATAAGATGAACATTTCTAGTTCATATACATGCCTGTCATGATCCCATGAAACAAGGAAAGAAAAATCCTTGTGCGATGGCTGGAAAAGGACGGCTATTAAAGGCGATAAGCTAATGATAAATAATGATAAGGAAGCTTTCATACTCTCCGTAGGCTCCTTCTCCCAGAGTCTGAACAACGTCCCAGTCCTGCACAAAAGGCACCGCCATGCTAGAGACAGAAACACACGCATTCATCACTTTCGCTTTCTAATATTTACTTATGTATTCATTATTTTCATAACATTGGTCATATTTCTTCTAACAAGTGTCTGTTAAGCATTTACCAGCTTACAAAACTTAACTTTGACAGCCCTTTAACAGAGTGCTGTCAAATGTCATGATGCTCAAAAGAAAACCGCTAAGAAAACTAAAATACGAAAATATGAGAAAATAACCTACCTGCTCAGCCTTTTCACGCAGCAGCGACTGCCACATGTAGCTATCCTTAAAGCTCAGACGCACATCTTCATCCTGCTGCACTGACTTCTGAAGATTTTTCACAAATTTGGCTCGTTGTTGTCTCATTGGCGATAACTTCCGCTTGGACGTCATTTCCGCCTTCTCTTCTTCTACGCCTCTCTTCTTCTTCTTCTTCTTTTTCTTTGAGTTTAGCCCGTCAGACGCATATTGCTGCCACCTACTGTTCATTATTATCCAAGTCTTATTCGGATTAAACATGCCAGATTTACAATTCATTATTCAACATTATTTAAAGCCTGAATAATTGTCACAAAATTCTAATTTTTATTTTTTTTAATGGAGAGTTCATTGAACCAGCTGACAAATTTGTTTATAGAGTTATTTAGATGTTTTCCCCCTTATACTACTTATAATTTGCGATACACTAGGCGTGAAAGGGTTAAACATCCATCCATTCTCTTCTGTTTATCCTTATTAGGGTCTCACGGGCTTGGAGCCTATAAAGTTAAACAAGTTGTATGTTTTCTTTCATTTTCTATTGTGAATAAGATATGGGTTTGTGAGATATGCCAGTCATTGCATTCTGTCTTCAGCGCTTTGGACAGCTTCGCAATTTTTTTTGTATTGGGTTTGTAATGAGCTGAAAAACATTTTAAATCTTTCTTTGAACTTACTGATGCAGGTGTTTCACGGTAATCATTGCCACTTTGCTATTTTAAGAAGTGTAATAAAAGATAGAAAACAAACAATAACATAAGAAACAAACAAAAACCCACCCGCCCACCCACTCATCCTCATTTAGAGTCGCCCTAACTCAGGTCAGCACCAACACAGAAAGAATGACACCAAGCTCTACCACTACCCTGACATTAAAAATGATGTCCTAATATCTATTCCCTTCTACAATATATTTACCTATATTTGTGTACTCACTTAATGTAATTATATGTTAATAATCTAATGCAACTCATTGTGCAGTGTAAAAAACTACGTAAGAAATATAGATTATGACATTGACAATAACATGTTAGCTGCACGTGGAATCCACAAGATCCAATTTTAGTAACAAAAAATGCTACAATACACGTGGGTCAAAAATAAGGGAAATGCAATGCAGCTGTGAGTTTATTGCAAATTAATGTTCAAAAGCCTTTCTTCCCATGTAAGAAAACATTTTCTAGTTAATGGATGTTACAAAGCTTTTATTTAAACCACTTCCAGGTGTCTGAAAGTGTGAAGCTTCAGCTGGAAGCTCCTGCAGATACTGTCATTTCAGAAGGTCCTCACAGAACTAAGGCTTTTCAAATTGAGGGCACTAAAGTGGAAATAATAGTGCCACGGGGTTTATTCCCTGAAGGAACTGATGTGTCCAGTATTCACACTGTAAAACTGCCCAGTTAGTCTGTGTGGCATGTAAATTAAAAAGAAGACAAAAAAAATCACATTTTCAAAACATAATCTCTTAACTGTTTTTCAGAAAACAAGCTCAAAGGCAGAGAGAGCTCGAGGCACGATGGAGTGTTTAATCAATACTTGAATCAATGTGTCAACAAGCAAGCCTGGTGCTTTTGGGAAATGATGAAGTGAATATTTGTACTTTGTCTTGGTTTCACAATGACTTTGTTTTTCGTGTAACATGTGACAGCATGTGTACACATAACGGGAAATCCTGGATCCAAATAAAACTTAGTTGAGGTCAGGACACACAACACAAACCATGCAACCTACATTTGTAGTTGATGCATTTAACTATTTCATATATAAACAATTGAATAAATGAAAATAGTACATCAAAAAATCAAAAAATCTGAGTCATGAGCACTTTTGGTACCGTTTTGCTTCACCTTTTGTTTTAAGTGAAAGATAATTGCTTAATACAGCTGCTCAGCTGCTTTCTGTTTGTCACCTCAAACTGCACCAACCAGGCGTTATAACACATAGTTTGGCATCTTTTTCATAACATGAGTAAAGTCTTCCCTGAAAAAAAGGTATCAAGAAAAAAGACTGCAAAATATTCCTAGTAGAGTGTCGAGTGTGTCTTTAATGGAGGACCAGCTGGAGATCCAGAGATTGGGGCCATTCGGGATCAGTTCTTGGCCTCGTGCCTTGTGTACTCTGAATTTGTCAGTTTTCCACGTAGTCTTTCGCAAAGTGATGAAGTGATCTTCATCCTTATTGCTGAAAGCTGCATAGACTCTTTGTATAGCAAATCTTTTTACTAATGAACCTGATCAGTTTGGTAAATGTTCTACTAGTGGTTTTATTTATTTATGTATTTAATTGAGAATTAAACCAAAAGGCTCCCTGTTTTTGACCTCAATTTTTTCATGTTGTTGGCATCAGCACGTAATAAATATAAAGCAGTTTCCAAATAATAACTACTGTAAATAGCGTCCCAGCTTACACTGTAAGTGATAAATTAGATAAGAGATCTTTGCTTAATTCTAAATAAGTTAGCAGTTGAGAAGGATTTATGTAAATGTGGAAATTGTTTGAGTGTTTTCTGTGATAAACATGTATTGATCCTCTTTTACAGGTCATAAAGTTAATAAGTACCAGGATGGTCTTTGTCCACTCCCAGTTTAAACATCACTCTCTATTCTGAAATAAATCAACCACTTCTGCAATATACTCTCATTTTTAAACTGTCCCCCAGTTTAAGCTTCAAGATGGGATTTTCTATCCACTGGAGTTGGCTTGCAGCGCTTTTATGTGCACTTTGGATGAGTAAGATACTTTTATTTTAGATAAAAAGTTATATACAATTTTGAATTTCTAGTAATGCGTTTGTTGTTTACTTAGGTTTATGCACCTTATAAGGTTTAGTATTCATAACATAGGTATAAAAACTGATCAATGTTCAAATAAATATTTATTAACTAATATATAACTTCAATTCAATTCAATTTTATTTATATTTATTTATATAGTGCCAAATCACAACAAAAGTCGCCTCAAGGCGCTTTATATTGTACATTCTGAATATATTCTGAATATTTGACAAACGTCCTTCTATCCATCAGGTTTTTAGAGACTTAGCAACATCATCAAATGTGAACATTATAGTGAATTTTTCAGAAAATGTAAGTCTGTACTAAATTTTGTTCATCATCTATTTATGGAAATTAGTGCAGGCTCAAAGAAATAATGTTGTCTTAAATATAAAATATCAGACTTTTTGTATTTTTACACATTAAAACATAACAATTTAAATTCTTGTAATACAAATAATACTTCACAAAGGTAAGTAAAACAATGTATAAACCCTTAATCACTAACCTGGTGATTTTAGTAAAAGAACGTTTATCCATTGCATACTGTGTACTTTAAAAAAAGGCAAATCATGAATTTTACACTACTTTAGTAATTGTGTAATGGTACGAATGTAAGTGTGTGATAAACTTAAATTCTTGCCTCTGAGAACTGTGGACATTTTTTTTTCAGGAGCTGGTGTTCGATGTGATTGCCCTGAGAGTAATTTGCAAATGCAAGGAGGGAATTACACACTGAGTAACAACCTGGAGAGAGGCAGCATGTTGGTATACCACTGTCCTGAGGGCTACTATCCATACCCAGCAATAACCCGCTTATGTCAGGCTAATGACTCCTGGAGACCACGACCCAAAAGATTTCCACCTCAGAGATGCAGGCGTGAGTGGCAAAGATGTTTCTCCCTTGCCTCATACGGCCTGATAACAGCATAGTAACTCAGGGTCCTTTCGTTTTGTTTCACAGTGATTGAATGCCCAGACCCCAATGTGCTGGAGTACGGAAATGTCTCCCCCCCTCAGGAGAAGTACTATGTGGACAACGAGACCACGTATGAGTGCTACTCTGGATACACAATGCGAGGCTCAGCCACACGCGTGTGCTTAAAAAATGGGAAGTGGAGCGGCTCCACTCCAATCTGCAGCCGTGACTGTGAGTCTTGATCATTGCTGTTCCAGCTTTCTAGATTTCATTCTTGTATTTTAAAAAAAAATGTATTATGTATTTTTAGACAGACTGAAATTGACATTTTATACCTTTAGATTTGACAGCTGTTGTACATTAAGAATTTACATTAAAACACACAGTAAGATGAATGTAGGTTTTTTGTTGTAACCTCATGGCGGTCTTTTCTTGAGTAGATGCTTGCATTCAGGCCTTCCATTGTGTTTGCAGACTCCTTCTCTTCCTTTGTTTCCAGCTATTACAGAAACCCACATTTTAGGGTTTTTTAAATGACTTTTGTGGGTGGTTTTTTTGTTTTTTTTTAATTTCTTACCAAAGCTGGGGATCATTGTGCTAATCCTGGTATCCCACCTGGTGCCTCAAGAGTGGGGAATATGTTTGGAATTGATGACACGGTGAGATACACCTGCAATGGAAACCTGTTTTTGGTGGGCTCCAGCGAACGAGTGTGTCGGGAGAACGGCCAGTGGTCTGGCAATGAGCCTGCATGCTACTGTAAGAATGACACAAACACATACTGTTTACACTCTGTGCCATCATCTTAGCCACTCTTTGCTCTTTTAAATGTTCTGGTTGTATGACATATACTGTTTCCCTTTTGGAGGCCTTAATGGTGGGAAGCCAGTGTGGGATCATGTCCTGCTGTGACTTAGTCAATGGTTAAGCAAATAGGATCTGCAGATGTGTGCTGAGCATCTAAGAATCACGTGTGAAGTGACAAGCATATGATCCCTCACCAGCTTCTCATCTATAAATGTTTCCTGAAACTCCTGAGAGTCACCTTGTTATAAGGTCTTTCTTTAGTATAATAGTTATATATCACATATGTATTCCTTGCAGATAAACACACCTTCGACACACCACTGGAGGTTTCAAAGGCATTTGGCAATTCAATTAAAGAGAGCCTGACCACTTTAGAGTCCACTGGTAAGTTATTGATCAACAAGTATATACTCTCGCTGGACACTATATTAGCTACATCGTGCTAGTACTATGTTGGAGCCCAGGTACAGGATATCTTGAAAAACGTTCAGCGGAGATTTTGGTCTATATTCACATGACAGCAAAACGCACATTTGTTGGCTTCAGATGTAAATCATCGCCACATCCCAAATGTGCTCTGTTGGGTTGATATCTGGTGGCTGGAGACCATTTGAGTTAATTTACTGAAATCTTTGAGAAACCAGTTTGAGATGATTTGGGCTTTGAGACATGGTGGGTTTCCTGCTGGAAGCAGCCCTCAGTAGATGGCTACGCTGTGATTGCGAAGCAGCAGACATGGTAAATAACAATACTTGGGCAGTGGCATTAAAATGTGTTCTGTTTAGCCCAAAATTTGTCAAGAAAACCATCCCACTTAATTGGACGACCACCAGCAGCGTGAATTGCTCATGCTTTCATTGAGTTTTTTTACACATCATGAATGTCTTTGCACTACAACCCGAATGTTGCAGCAGAAGTCAAGACTCATCGAACCGGGCAACATTTTTCAAATCTTCTGTTGTCCATTTTTTGTTAGCCTGTATGAATTGTAGTCTCGGACTCCTGCTCTTACCTGACAGCAGTGACAGCCAGAGTGGTCTTCTGCTGGTGTGGCCCATCTGGTTTCATGTGTCAGGCATTCAGAGATGCTCTCCTACATACTTTTGTTGTAACCAGAGGTGGGAGATGTACTAAAGTAGAATTTCAGATTTCTGTACTTTACTCAAGTATTTATTTTTCTGGCAACTTCTTACTTTTACTCCCTGGTGTCACAGATACTAGTGTCAGAGTCAGGTTACATCAAGAGTAGCAAAGCCGAATTTGATGCTGAGTTTCATTCCCTGAATTCAGCCTTTATATCAACTTTATATTGGAAATCAGCCATTTTTGTGAAACATCTGCTTACATCTCATTGAACTCAGTTTTGTAAATCCACCAAGAGCAGTAAACCTCAGAGAAGAAGCAGCAAGTCAGCTGATCGCAGCTTGTACACCAAGAAAATCTACAACTCACAATAAAAATTATGCTGAGTTTATTTTTTCCCCATGCTGAGTCAATACAACCGATCTTAGGGTTACCAAATCCACTGAATCCCACTTTCACCCCTGGCTGTACAAATTTTCCAGTTTAGGTGTGAAGGCAAAGTCAGCCTCTAACACACAGGTAACAAAAAAATAGAGCTTTTTAAAAAAATTCTACTTTTCTCTGCTCATGTTTTACATATCTGATTCAAGCTTTAGTTTTTCACTTTTACTTGCGTAAAGAAGTTGATTCAGTACTTCAACTTTTACCAGAGTATTTTTAACACAAATATCTGTTCTTCAACTTAAGTATAAAATATGCGTACTTATGTCACCTCTGGTTGTGACAAGTGGCTATTTGAGTTACTGTTGGCTTCCTATCAGCTCAACGAAGTCTGGCCATTCCTCTATGACCTCTGACCTCTGGATATGTAGTTTTTTCTATGCGTATCCTAGGAATGGTTGTGCGAGAAAATCCCGGTTGGTCAGCAGTTTCTGAACTACTCAGTCACCTTTCTTCAGTCTGATGCTCGGTTTGAACTTCATCGGGTCGTCTTGACCACATCTGCATTAGATTCGATTTTTGCTTTAATGAGTAGTTGAACAAGTGTATCTAATAAAGTGATGGGTGCGTTTTGCTGTTTAGGCATATTTAAATATCAATAAAACTACTACTATGGCAATGACTGGGGGTGTTATGAGAGAATTAATCATACCATAATAATGCATGCTTCTTTGTTGTTAATTCAGTCCAACAAAATATGCAAAGATATGCAAACATATAGTGTAACAGAGTTGCTATCTGTATAATAATCTAACAACAACAGTGTTTATTCAGATTGTTGCTTGTGATGTGTAAGCTGACAGTATCTTTTGTCATTCAGATGACATACAGGGGGAGAGAAAAATCAGGATTTCAAAAAATGGCACACTCGACATTTACATTGGTGTGGATATTTCTGACAGCATCAGCGAGGATTATGTCAATAAATCCAGAGACGCTGTCGTGAAACTCATCACAACGGTGAGAAACAAACAGCTTTTCTTTCAAAAATAGAGAAAAAAAAGTCAAAGTAGAGTTTTCCAAAATGATATGAAAGCTTATTTTACTGGAAGCTTTTTGTTTTTTATGCTGCTACAAAACTCTCTTTGTGCTATAGCGTGCTGATTTTGCAAACAGTCAGCAACATTGGGCTTGGACTAGAGTTATATTAGGATTGCTTTGCAAATTGCAGGCTCAGTGTGGAGGTCTAACGGTGTGCATGGGGTGAAGCTACTGGTGAAGGATGCTGGCAACATATTCGCTGAGTCTTTAGAACATTCGATCAGATATTTGATAAAATGACAGGCTGTAGTTTAATTATTCATGTGTTACTGGTTTATTTCTGCCTTTGAATGTGGCACGTGGACCCACAGGGGTACGTGAGTGTGAAGCTTTTTACTCTGACACACTTTAAGGAGCACATCTTCCATGATGTACACATAACGTACACACTAAATCTCATCCAATCTGGCTGCCACCGCAACGGCCCATTAGAAGTAAATTTCATTATGTATTACAATTCATAACCGTGACTGATGCTTCTTGGCATGAGTCCTTTGGCTGGTTGTCAATGCTCAGCACAGGATACGCTAGCTGCTGATTTATGGAACAATTACTAAACAAAATAACAAACATAAGCAATCTCAAATGTAAGGAGGTGTTGCATTAAGTTTACACGTGTTCACAATGGCGTGACAGAAGTTCATATGAGATCATCAACCTTTTATGTAACCGATTTCCTTTATGTATCAACAGATTGCCTCCTTTAGCGTGACCCCAAACTATGAAATCACCTTTTTCTCCTCTGAACTCTATGAAATTGTCAACATTATTGACTTTATGGAAGGCAAGGCCAAACTATCAGATGTCAAAACTAAATTAGAAGAATTTGATGTTGGTGGTGAGTAAAGCGCGAATTGCTATTGTACTCTGTTAGTTTGTTTCTAATAATAAGTTATGTAATGTGCGTTTTGTGCTTCTTCTGGCCCACAGACAGAAACACGGGAACAAATCTGAACCTTGTTTTCGAGCAATTCTTGGAGAAAATGGCTCTTATAAAGATTCGAGCTGGAGAGGAGAATTTTAAGGAGCATCGTCACGTCATCATCGTTTTTACAGATGGTATTTCCAGCCTCTTGATTAACTCTGCCATCAACAATAAGAAATGCTCGTCTAACTTCATGTTATCACAATATGGGTTTTTTGGCTTTTATAATGTCTTAAAATATCGGTTTTGCCATTGGAAAGATGTTCTCACATGTTTCATCAATCACAGAACAAAAGACAAAAGTTCTTATTCACTTAATCAAAAATAGTTACCACATTGTTTTTAAAAGGTTTTTCTCATTGTTTTTCACAACAGGGGCTTATAACATGGGCGGTTCACCAGCACCCACTGTAGCAAAAATAAAAAACTCAGCGTATTTGAACCTGGCAGATGGATCCAGAGACGACTATCTTGGTGAGTTTTCCATCCGATTTGTGCACGTTTCTATTTTTACACAGTGTCTCATCATTCAACCTTGATCCTTCTTTACAGTAACATTTTATTGATACACAACAGTTTCTTGTTCGATGCTCGCTTTAATGCATAGCGTGCTCATTAGCATTCTGTATATATTGTATATAAATATAAACATGTTATGCTTCATTCTGCTACAGACATTTATATCTTTGCCATTGGAGATGACATCTTTGATGATGACCTAATGCCCCTCACAGCAGGAACTGGAGGGAACCATTATTTCAGAGTTAAGGACTTAGAAAAACTACAAGAGACTTTTGATGAAATGATCGGTAAGTTGTGTTTGAAGTGAAGCATGAACGTCCGTCTGTTTGTAGTTCAGCTGTGTGTGTATTTGTGTGTTTGCATTCACTCTAGCATTCATCATCCAGCACTAATAAACACAAGGGAGACAAATGATCATAACTGGAGGCCTGCTTGGTTCTCTCGTTTCCTAAAGTACCTGAGATCAGGACGATTACTCTTTATCTAGCCTGACACCAGTGATGTAGCCGTGATAGAAATATGATCATGTATCCCGCTGGACCTGTGTAATGCAGTTTAATGTAATGTAAAGGGTTTGAGATTCTGAAATCCAAACTGAATGCAGCCTAATGTTCACTGTTCAACTTCAGTCTTCACTGCTCCTGCTACCAACTACTACTAACAACAGCAGTACTGATGATAATAATTTATAAAACCAATTTAGATTTGAACAAAATTGCAAAGTGTTTCACAGAACAGATAAAAATGAAATTTTAAAAACTTCAATAAGAAAATAATGATAGTAACCATGAAAACAAACATCTTACTGTGATACTGCACACTCACGGACCAGCAACGTCTCAGTCATAATGTCATCAGTCATAATCAGTCATAATGCAAGTCCATGTTTTATTTGCCTTCCTGACGTTATTGTGCACTGTATTTTACAAAATACACATGATGTTGTATTCAATAAGACTTTAAAATGAGGACCTGTGATGATAAACTCAATAGGAATGGGCTTACTGAGATATGCAAGCACAGTTATTATAGTTGAAATATGCTCTCCACAACATAAAAACTAAAATGAAAGCAAACCCACTCCGTGAACAGAAATTAAACTGAAATTAAGGAGTTAAGGACTTAGAAATTAAACTGAATTACAAACAAAAAGTAAAAATTAAATTAAAAAAAAACCTAATTAAAAAATACAAAGCTTGGGGAATTTCTCCCATTCCCTTTCATACAAGCATTGTTGTTTTTTTTTGTTTTTTAAAAACAGACTTAATATTCCAATCTTTTTGACCAGGCTTGGTCTGTGTTTACAGAGATCAAGAACATTTGAATGTTTGATCTAGAAATTTATTTTTCCCAATAAATTTCTATAGCACCACAACTACTGCAATCTGGTGGCCCTCTGATAGAATTTAGGCTTTAAGCACTTCTGAATTGGCCCTTTGAAATTCATTTTTCCGATCTGGAGGCTACATCCATGTTGTATGCTTATGCAACCTGTCTGTGCAGCATGCCACAGTCCCTGTCTGCCTCACGTCCTCTATTGTTGTACCTGTACCAAAAAGATCAGCTGTTTCCTGCCTTAGCGATTACCGATTATTTTAAATGGTGAGCTAAGTGCCTCTTCTCTTCTGTTCTGAAAGCTGCCAATGAAATTTAATTATATGAACACATAACGGGGAAAAAAGGATCCTTCTTCTGCTATCTACATGAACAGCATTGGATTTTCTATTTTTAATTATCATTCATTTATTGTTTTCATGCAGATGAAGATGAAGTCAAGGGTCTCTGTGGACTGCACAAAGAGTATGAGGATCACCGCAATGAGCAGAAGAGGAAAATGTATCCATGGATGGCGTTTATTTCTACTCAGGTGAAAGTTTCGCTGTTTCATTTAAACCAGTAGAGTAATGCGACTGAATGTATAAATCTCTATCTTTACATGTTTGCTAGTGAACCATTCAAAAACTCATGGGCGTAACTTTGTGCTGAACATTGGGGGTCAAGATCTCTGTCTAAATGAATAAATAAATCTGGGTAAATTCCCAGATGATTAAACATGCAACTATTCTGCTGGTAATAACTGAAATGAGTAAAGATCAACAGCTTATAACCCTCCTAACCCCCGTGGAAATTATGCCCCTGCAAAAACTCATTCATTTAATAAATTTTTATTTTTAGGTGAACAGACATCAGAATCATCTACCATGTTGCTATGTTCTCCCTACCAGATGTTTTACATAGTTGATAAATTATCTAAATTAAGCGTGTCTTGCTTCAGTGCATGCAGCAGTCTGAAGTATATTTTTGTTTTTTATTTCAAATTTAAGGCTGACGGTCACTCGAAGAAATGTATGGGCTCTCTGGTGACCCCTGAGTTCATCTTGACTGCTGCTCACTGCGTGTATGGTTTTTTGCCTGAAAAAGTCACTGTTGAAATTGATGATGGACAACACAAAAGTAATTAAAACTTTATCTAAACATAGCATGATAGCCTGTTTTATAAATTTGCTATAGATAAATATGTCTAATCTTTTCGATTGATCACATTAACAATAATACAAGTGATTTTTTTTTTCAGTTAAAAAAGCGAAAACTTTATTTTATCACCCACTCTACAATGTTACTGCCCAAAAGGATAAAGGCATTAACGAGTTTTATGACTATGATGTGGCTCTCATCCAGCTGGAAAAATATGTTGACATATCCACTGATGTGAGGTAAGGAAACAGGCTATGCAAATTATTCTGTTTGTACTGCACTGATTTACTGATTATTGATAAAACACTTTTTAATGTTTGGAATGTTTGAAATAATACATTTTTTCAGGCCCATTTGCATACCTTGCACCCTGGAGACCAATGCTGCTCTACATTTGGTGGACCAGAGCTGCCAGTCACAAGGTGTGAAAACTTTGCCTGTATGCTGTACAGCTCCATCATAGAGCTAGGTCTGTAAAAACAACAAAAGATATAGAATTTTATGTAGAGCTGGGTGATGTTGCCTAAACAGACTGTGAGCTATTGAGCTCAGAGCCACACTGTCCTTATATATTTGCAGAATTAGTTTTGTCATTGTCTTGCTGAAATAAGCAAAACCCTAACAGGAAAAGTGGAGGACTGGACTGCAAGTGGTTGCAAACCTGGTCCAGTCTTAGTGATCCAGTGTTTAGGGACTCACTTTCTCACTGACTCACAAATTTTCACTGACACACACAGATGTTTGCTACACATTTCCATTATTATTTTTCTTCGTGCTGCTGCTTTTGGTTTTTCCCCTCATTGCTAGTTATGTTTCTGGTGTGCATTGGCTCCCTGTCTCATGGTTCTTTGTTGCCTTTTAGCTTTTCCCCTGTTTCATCAGAAAGCCTTGTCTTTTGTTGGGTATACACTGTGAATAGGAATTTGTTAATAAGGGTGTGCTTTGTTTAAAATAAAAGATAAAAACTGAAAGAAAAAAAAAAGGTAGCATGGCATCACCAAAGCCTCTCCACTGCAAGGGCAATACAGGTTGCAGAGTGGCTCACCTGTATTCTTCTGTCTTTCTATCATCTACAGAGAGACTTCTGTTAAAGAATCACCTCGAAAGACTGAATTTCCTGACAAGGACAAAGAACACTATAGTAGAGCAGAAAGATGTCCATGCTAAGCTTGGTGATAATGTAAGTTTTACAATGGTGAGCTGTGTTGTCCATGTGTCATTGTGTATGTAAGCACGGGTTCCTTATTCTTCTCCTAAAACCTCTCCAATGTAGAGATACGAATGCATCAAACATGCAGTAGGTGTAGAGGGCATAACGGCCGATACACTGAGAGACGCTGTGACGGATAACTTCATATGCACTGGTGGTCTACAACCTTTCAGAGATCATATTGCATGCACCGGTAAGTTCCTAATTTTATATCAAATTATATACTCCAACACAGTGACAGTGGTGCAGATGAGTGACTCAGACTTTGTGTTTTGTTTTTGTATGTATCTCTGTGTGTTTCTATTTATTGGTACAGGTGACTCTGGAGGTGCTGTGTATAAAAACTTTGAACATCGCACAATACAGGTAGGCTGCAATATACACGGTGCAACCACTGCACTCAAAAGGTTCTGCTGCAGAGCCATTACAAACAGAAAAAACACACATTTTAAATTTGGCTGACATTCTGTGCCAAAGTCCTGTTCTGAACAGACAGACATCCAAACAGCAATTTTAGCAAGAAGAGCAGGTAGTGAGCAAAGATTTCCTTGGTGTGGTGTGTGAGTGGTCACACTTTCTGGGAGACAAATTTGCAGTACACGACCCCATGAATGTTGGGGAGAAAGCAGAAATAGTAAAGCAATAAGCCGTGTATGAGTGCTCCATGAGGCTATCTTAAAAGGGAGGGAAAATCTGTGAAATCTAAATCAGGTCCTTTGTTTTGTACATCACAACAAAGTATCATCTTGGGAAATAAATCCACTACGAAAATAAGTTCTTGTTGAATGTTTCAAATAACCAATTGTTTATTTTTAACAGGTTGCATTGGTCAGCTGGGGAAGCCAGCAAGTGTGCAGGGACGGTGGTGTTAAAGAATCAAAGTCAAATTCCAGAGACTTTCACATTAATCTCTTCAAAGTTGTCGATTTCCTCAAGGCTGTACTTGGAAAACAAGACATGGACTATGCACCACTTGAGTTTTTGGAAAATTAAACATGTTGACATGCTGCAATTCATTTTTGGGATTTCTCGTATACAGTGTGTGCTTTGTTTAAAACACTGCCTTGGTTTATTTTTCTAATTGAAGAACATATGATCATTCATGTATTCTTTTTGTCACACTGTAAACTCACTTTCATTATTCAGAATTTTCTGAAATAAAACCAATTAATGAGGTCTGAGCTGTGCTTTGCTATGTTTTGAACAGAAGCTCATTCAAGATCAGTTCAATCAGGGTAAAAGATATGACCGTATGCAGGAAATGGTAAATGGCCTGTATTTATATAGCGCTTTACTAGTCCCTAAGGACCCCAAAGCGCTTTACAGTCATTCACCCATTCACGCACACATTCACACACTGGTGATGGCAAGCTACATTGTAACCACAGCCACCCTGGGGCGCACTGACAGAGGCGAGGCTGCCGGACACTGGCGCCACTGGGCCCTCTGACCACCACCAGTAGACAACGGGTGAAGTGTCTTGCCCAAGGACACAACGACAGAGATTGTCCGAGCCGGGGCTCGAACCGGCAACCTTCCGATTACAAGGCAAACTCCCAACTCTTGAGCCACGATCGCAGGAAAGAAAGGAACAGTTTATTGGAACCGCATAGTTCACAACCTGCCAAAACAAACTAACAAACAAACAAACAGACTTTAGCTTCTGTAAACGTTACAGACCCCAGTCACAGTTCATGAACAGGTGCCTGTGTACAAAAGGATCGATAAGAGAATCTTCACTAATACAGTAGATGGGCATTGCAGTATGGATACCAGGAGAGCGGCTGGGATTAACGAGGAATGGGAGCTGGTGTCTAATGTGACTGAGTATAGATAGTTTTTATATAGACGCTTCCTGCTGTAGAAGGTAACTCCATTGAAAAGTGCAGAAATGCATTTGTTATGGTTTAATTTCTAGTTTCAAACACTTAAGTGGCTGCATTGTTAGTGATTGGCTTGATCTTTATATAGACAGACACATTAACCTCATGCAGTCCCACTGCTGCAAATATTATGGATTCAATCGGCAAAACTAAAAAGTGTTTTGTAATCCATTTCACACACACACAGAATACAGACAAAATTAGGACTCAACCTTTCTGCAATATCATTGCATGTCACACACTCCTGCAAACAGACATACCTGGCCCTTTTTTGTAAATAATTAAAAACAACATAATGACAACAGCATAGATGTCGAAATGTTCTATCATTTTCCAAACAGATGCCATGATCGCATGATCTTTGACACATCCCATGTAAACAGTTTGAAATCCTAAGGTTTTTATTCAGACTGAAAAATATGTGTATACAGCATATCTGCAAAAACATTTTTGCACCTCCAAAGCTCAAGATTTCCCCAAAACTCTGACATAATGTGTGATGCAGATCGCAGGGCCTTCTGTACAAATTAGCATGATAATAAAATTATTTCTGACAAGCCTTTAAATCTCACCTGAACTGTAACGCTCTGTCTATAAAGCCACAATAATAAGAAGGATAGCATATACACGGTGATGCTGCTTGGTAATAAAATAACAGAGAGCTCTTTTTTTAATAAGCAGGATGCTTTTTGTTTCTTTGTAGATATGGACAGAGATCTATCACACGGCTAGGACACAGTTTGGTTAATGGTAGCGCTTTCCTTCCCTCAAACCCATTTCCAAAACTAGATTAACAAAATGAATGACTAAAAGAATTACTTCAGCTATTAAAAAGGTTTCATCAAAAGTCTTTTATGGACACTCAGCTCTGCTGATAGAGCCGTCCGGCTCCCCTCAGGTCAGTGACTCAGGGCCCATTTCCAGCTCTCTATGCGGGCGTACGCAATGCGGACACTTGGTGTGGGCAGCGTGCCAACCTCTGATAATCCAAATTGAATTTAGTGGAAAGTTGAGTTCTTTTGTAGCGTGTAATTAAGTTTTTTCTTTCTCTTTCCTGCTTAAAGACTGGAATTAACTGAGTTTGACAGTCGTCGTATTTTTACAGCCCGCAAACAAACAAGCTCATTACATTACAAATGATTTGTTGTGGTCAGAGCCAGTTTATGGCTTCAAATCATGTTATTTTAACTACGTGGCTTTGTCTCAGTGAAATGTGCGTTTAGCAGTTCTCTCTGCTAATGCATATTGGCTTCAACATCACAGAACAGAGCTACATTTTCAACATTAATGCTAGGCTTCTTTATGAGGGGGCGTGTCTGCACATGTGTGGTGGTGCTTTGGGTTAGTGATGCACTGGCTTCCCATGGGAATATTCATCTGGTTTCCCTTTAACTAAATGGTAGAGAGGGTGGAGGCAGAGAAAGAGGGAATATGTGAGAGGAAGATTGAGCAAGAGAGGCTTAATTTAATGAAACCCTTTTCTGGTCTCGGATGCTATAAACAAGAAGGAAATTTAAACCAAGGCCCATTCCTTATTGAATCCCTCTTGAGGACCCTATAACCCCTCTGTCTTCTCTTTTATCGTTCAGAGCATCAGGGTAATGCAAGCGTCTCGTACTCAAAGCTGAGCCCCCTGACTTAAATCAGTCTACACCTAAACTGATTAGCTGTGTTTAGATAGCGCAGCATGCATGACGACAGTATTTTCAGAGCGGCCTCGCTGCCTCCGCCCTGGCTCCTTATTCAAAGCTAGCACACACAATATATTCCTGATGAAGCATCCTGCTGTTTAAACTCTGGCTGATCTGTCTCTCTGCGAGCCTTAAATCAACCTTATGGGCCATTTCAGAAATTACTACCATTAAGAACTGCATACATACACTTTTCCTCCATTTGTGCTCTGAAAAGCGGGTCACGTGCACATGCATCCTTGGCTTCAGCTCATCCTGCTGACTGAATATAAAACTGCAGTGGTAAAAATGCGTCTCAGTAATTTGACATGCTAATGCCTCTGCGATTGAGCTTGTCTACAAAGTTGGTGTTTTCTTCTACGAGTCTTATTATCTACGGGTTTCCTGTCTGTAACTGGAAACAGCAACAAAAAGCTAGTGGGTCTCTGGCCATGTAGCAATTCACCAACTAGCACCTTTAAAAGTCCTGGGCTAGAAACCACAATCTGTAATCAAAAGATGGACATAATCCCTGTGATGTCACCCACTGGTTTTGGACTACTTGAAACTAATCTGAAGTTTAAGATTATGAACTTTTTTTTTTTCAAAGCAAAGTTATTCCACTTTGAAAAGGAAGGAGTGGTGAGATATGAGCTAACAAGGTAAATATGCATGCACTGTTGTAGATCTGAATAACAGTGTGTACAGAGAGCTGGCACTGAAAGCAGCTACAATCCCTTATCTCTTTAGTGAGTAAAATATATATAACTATTCAAAATGAGTGCTGCACTGAGTATTTGACATGGGGGACCATCAGTTAATTACACAAACGTTCTTAACCACTAAAGAGTGCATGAACATTTCATATAACACAGCAGTTTATAACCCACACTGTCTTTAGCAGGGAAATCATCACAACACACAACGATTTGTGATACAAAAATACTTTTAACACTAAAACATTTACAAAGCTACGCCTCTGGGCAGCAAGCTACTTATAAACAGGCAGCATGAAGCCTTTTAATCACTAAATTCAAGAACATTAAAGACAGATGGAGGAGGAAGAAAAGATATCACAGATCCACCAAAGGTTTTATGTCTTAAAAATGGTGAAGATGACACACATGAAAATGACCAAAACAATAGATCAAATTATTAAGTCAAAAGTTTGAAATCATAACCCAAATTCTTTTACTTACACATGGCAAAAAATGTCGTTTTTAGTCGCAATGAAGGGAAAAGCTTCCATAATAGCAGACAGGCAAAGGTCTTTGACTCCCGTAGTGCTTTTTCTGATTAAACAGAATCGCTGCCCAGTCAGAGCTTGATTGTAATAGACACCTACAGCCCCTTGTTGGCTTCGGTCTCTTACTTTGGTTGCAGATAACAGCAGTGGTGGTTACAGTATGCTAGTTTTCACACTGTACTGCATGTTGCATGTTACTTTAAAGGAGTTAAAGTGTTAACTACTGGGCGTTTGTAGCCAAAACCTTTTTCTATGTCCGTATTTTTTTCCTGGTTCATACAGTCTATGCACACTGCTGCAGAAATGCCGGCTCTTTGTTGATATGTAAAATCACTGTCAGAAAAGAGAACTACTCCCTGAGTCCTGAACTTACATTACTATTTATTTGAGGGGAAAAAAGACTACTTAAAGATATTAAATGGTCTTTATTATCATGAAAGATGCACTCCTTCATAATTAGAGGGGCTATTTGGAGGGGTGGGGTTGACTTTGCTTACCATGCCTCATTAAATCTTGAAAACAGTCGTGAGGTTGTTGATATTCCCTGAGCTGTACACTTCAGTCTCACCAATACACAGACAAGACCAGATAAAAGAGATTTTAATAATAAAAGCGTAAATGTGTTGTAGGGCTTGCCTGCTGGTTGTACGTGTCTGCTGTGTTTGGCTCTGTCTTTCTTTGTACCAAGAAACAATACACAAGAATGCTGCGAAGTGGACGTGAGAGATTATCTTAAAATATCCCTGATTGAGTTAGAGAGGATCATTTTCATGTAACACTTTTGTAATGATAATATCCGAAGCTTAAGTAATAAAGGAAGGAGTGAAATCTGCCTCTTGTCAGCATTTACGATGAGAAGCACTTGCATGATTAGATGTCTTGCGATCGATGCAGCCTCTTCTCCCAATCATTAAGACTGCTCTTAACAGATTACAGCCCCCTCCCAAACATGCAGCCCTTCCTCCTCTTCTCCCTGCTCCTCCTCCTCCTCCTGTCTCACACACTCCCCTTTTCAGCAGAAAGAACTGGAGCCGAGATTCTCTCGTACTTCTTAAGCTTTATTTTTTAATTTTAGCCTCTTTTTATAGCATGTTCTTACACCTAAAGCTGAAGCTCACCTCATTGTTATAGGTGGCCGTTATCTGCTTTCACGTGAACCCCTCTGTTGACCCGGCACATGAATGGACAGCAGAATGAAAAAGACTAAACTGTAATACAAGATTTTGTGGTTAGAGAAAAGACAACAAAGATGGACCTGCAGACAATCCTTTATCACCTGCTGCTTTTCTGCTTTGATCCATCTACAGCCACAAGCCTCATAACAGGTAAGATGCACTCACACACAAAAATGCTGCAAAGATACGACTGCTTGATTTAAGTGTGGATCTATTTTTGCTTCCTTATGTGCTGAATATCTGATTGTGTGCTGAACTTTTGGCTCCTGAAGCAGATATATTTGAAGCCAGAGGTAAGCACTGTACTCTATAAAGATGTATAACTAAGTGTATTTTTGTAGTTTTCCCATATTTACTATTACAAAGTAATTTATTTGTTAGTGTAATACAGACTATTTAGTAAATGCAAATGTGAAGCCAATTCAGTTTATACAGTGGCTTGCAAAAGTATTCGGCCCCCTTGAACTTTTCCACATTTTGTCACATTACAGCCACAAACATGAATCAATTATATTGGAATTCCACGTGAAAGACCAATACAAAGTGGTGTACACGTGAGAAGTGGAACGGAAATCATATGTGATTCCAAACATTTGTTACAAATAAATAACTGAAAAGTGGGGTGTGCGTAATTATTCAGCCCCCTTTGGTCTGAGTGCAGTCAGTTGCCCGTAGACATTGCCTGATGAGTGCTAATGACTAAATAGAGTGCACCTGTGTGTAATCTAATGTCAGTACAAATACAGCTGCTCTGTGACGGCCTCAGAGGTTGTCTAAGAGAATATTGGGAGCAACAACACCATGGAGTCCAAAGAACACACCAGACAGGTCAGGGATAAAGTTATTGAGAAATTTAAAGCAGGCTTAGGCTACAAAAAGATTTCCCAAGCTTTGAACATCCCACGGAGCACTGTTCAAGCGATCATTCAGAAATGGAAGGAGTATGGCACAACTGTAAACCTACCAAGACAGGGCCGTCCACCTAAACTCACCGGCCGAACAAGGAGAGCGCTGATCAGAAATGGATGGAGCCAAATACAGGGCAATCTTGGAAAACCTCTTGGAGTCTGCAAAAGACTTGAGACTGGGGCGGAGGTTCACCTTCCAGCAGGACAACGACCCTAAACATAAAGCCAGGGCAACAATGGAATGGTTTAAAACAAAACATATCCATATCCAGTCAAAGTCCAGATCTAAATCCAATCGAGAATCTGTGGCAAGATCTGAAAAGTGCTGTTCACAAACGCTGTCCATCTAATCTGACTGAGCTGGAGCTGTTTTGCAAAGAAGAATGGGCAAGAATTTTAGTCTCTAGATGTGCAAAGCTGGTAGAGACATAACCTAAAAGACTGGCAGCTGTAATTGCAGCAAAAGGTGGTCCTACAAAGTATTGACTCAGGGGGCTGAATAATTACGCACACCCCACTTTTCAGTTATTTATTTGTAAAAAATGTTTGGAATCACATGTGATTTTCGTTCCACTTCTCACGTGTACACCACTTTGTATTGGTCTTTCACGTGGAATTCCAATAAAATTGATTCATGTTTGTGGCTGTAATGTGACAAAATGTGGGAAAGTTCAAGGGGGCCGAATACTTTTGCAAGCCACTGTATCCAGCATGAACAATGGTGTGTGTGTGTGTGTGTGTGTGTGTGTGTGTGTGTGTGTGTGTGTGTGTGTGTGTGTGTGTGTGTGTGTGTGTGTGTGTGTGTGTGTGTGTGTGTGTGTGTGTGTGTGTGTGTGTGTGTGTGTGTGTGTGTGTGTGTGTGTGTGTGTGTGGGGTAGGCCAGCGCGTGTGCAAGGCAGGAAAAGGGAAGCCATGCTATAAGCTGGCCTACTTCTCCGAGCTCCGCCGTAAGCTGAACTTCATGGAGGCAGAACGCGCCTGCAGACGGGACGGGGGTCAGCTCCTGAGCGTGGAGTCTGAGTCCGAGCAGAAGATCATAGAGCAGCTCATCACAGAGCTCCGCCCAACTGATGGAGATTTCTGGATAGGTCTCCGCCGAAACCATGGAGGCGAGGATAGCAACTTGGACTGCGCTTCCCAGTATTACTGGCTGGATGGTAGCAAGTCCACATTTAGGTGGGAACAGAGAGTCAGTGAGTGAAAAGTGAATTTTAAAGCAGTGATGTAAAAAAAAAACCTGCCCCTGGTTCATTTCCACGAGATGAGAAAACATAGACTGTATGAAAGATGGATGTAGCTTGTAGAGATTTTAGCTGAATTCTTTTTTTAACGCCCTGTAGGGGTTGAACCATCTTATTAATACTTGCATAGAAATCTATGAGAAAACAGCCTCTAGCTGGCTTTGTGTCCTCAGAAAATACTTTATGCATGACTAAATCGGCAGTTTTAGGTAGTGTTAAATAAAACATGAAGTTGCGACAAACGTGAAGCTATGTTTGTTGTTTGCGTCGTTAGAGAATAAGTGTGTGCACCTCCCCTGCACATTTGAATTTAAATGACCAAAAATTTTGGTGGTGCAAACACTCACGGCTTCTTAACACGACCTCACTAATCAGCTGATTGAGTGGCTGCGTCCATCTCTTTATAGAGTCTGTGTGAGAAGACAGGTTTTTCTCATTTGTCTGATCTCCTCAAAGACTTAAAGTGTGTTAGTGTCAATGCTACCTTTTATTATTTCAGACCTACTTAGCTTTTTCATCTTTTGTGTTAAACTTGTTGAGTTTACCTGTAATGAAATGTGCTATATAAATACAATTGGCCTTGCCGTTGTCAAAAAGAAAAAAAGAAAAGAAAAAATCTTTATTTCAAGGATTCACATGAAAAAGGTTCAATGCTGCCTTTTTGCAGTACAACTGATGTTGTTTTTAGGTCTTTAGTGTGTAGTACAGCACAAAATCTCGCAATTAAGTTTTGCTGTAACATATTCAACAATTTTTTTTTTTAACTTGAAACCTTTTGATGCCAGCTTTAAATAGTGGACAGCTTAAAAAGCAAAACACCAAAATATCTTTTCTTTATTTCTTTTTCGTAATTAAAATGATTTATTAGTTAAAGCATCCATTACTCAATCTTTAAAAAAAGTCAGGTTTCAAACACTTTGTCGCTTTATTACATTGTCACGTTTTATTTCATTTTTGTTCGTTATAATACTCATATGTCATCATATCTGGTGTTAAACAATCAGCAGCGGACCAGCAGAGCTCAACGAGGTCGAAGGGACACTAGTTACCTCTCACGTTACTTCACAATACCTTGAAAAGTCATTATAGATTTTTTTTTTTTCCTCCAGTGATGCCAAAAATATGTTGCCTACCTCGGCTTTAAAACAGCTTTGAGACAGTGGTTGCTTTGTGTGCGTCTGTATAGGAACTGGCACTGGGATGAGCCATCGTGTGGTTATGAGGTGTGCGTTGTAATGTATCACCAACCGTCCGCTCCTCCTGGTATAGGAGGGCTCTACATGTTCCAGTGGAACGACGACAATTGTGAAACCAAGAACAACTTCATCTGCAAATACACTGCAGGTATTACTCAGAGGTCATTTAATTTTTGTTTGACTTGAAATTGTTGTTACTGCTGAATTCATTTTTTTTCTCCCCAGAGGAGCCACTGGATCCTTCTCCTTCACCTAACTCCACTCAAACAGGTAAAAAAAAAAAACTGATATTAGCTTTTAGGCTGATGTTGACATTTTGAATGTTTAGAGACTGATAGCTTTCATTACAGATGTCTTCTCTTCACCCGTGGTGCCGTGGAATCCAAATGATCACAACCACAACCAAACAGGTGATAAACATTTCAATAATTTGTGAAAAAATGGGACAAATTTAGACCTACATGACAATTACTAAATCTGTATCTTTGTTGTCTGTCTTTTATTTAGTTCTGAATTTGGTTTACATCATCATTCCCACCATTCCCCTCATACTGCTGCTGCTGACAGTGACAGGCGTCTGCTGCTTCAAGCTGATTGTCCGACGGTGAGGATCCAAAATAAAGGCAAATACTAAATGCAAGAATACTAAAGACAGCAATGTCACGCGGGTATGGTGACATACACACACAGTGGGCATGAATCTCATGGTAACTGGGAGCAGAAGGTGGAATTTATTTGTATTTGTATTTGTACATATTTGTATTTGTATATGTACATACATATATTTGTATATGTATATAGCGCTGCAGAACTGTACCCCCCCCCCCCCAACATGTTTACACTGAGTAGGAGATGCTCTGTATCTCATTGTACAGCTGTATAATGACAATAAAGGCATTCTATTCTATTCTATTCTATTTGGGATTTTCTCTAAATCCACACAGGGCCAGAATTATTCATACATCCCCACTAGTATTTGACCTTTCCAAAGTTCCAACCTCAACCATATTGAAAATTCATGGAGCTGGTCCATGCCAGGAAACTGAGCAATTTAAATTAACTTTACCAATTCTAAAAGGAAGAGTGGTCAAATATCCAGCCAGAGGAATACCAGAAGCTTCTTCAAGTCTTCCAAAAGCATCTGGTTGCAGTGTAACTTGCTAAGGGAAACTTAACAATTTGAGGAGATTAATGTTTCCCAATTCAGTTTTCATGTATGTTTGAGATTATTGTCCTGTTGGGACACCCAGCTGTGTCCATGTTTCAGTTCATGGCAGGTTTGATCCTTCAAGCTTTCTGGGTTCTTCCTAAAAATCCTAAACAAATTTCCTCTCATCTGGGGTTGAAAATCAGGGTTTCTACTGGACCTTGGCAAAGTGGTGGCACATCAGAATAATTTGTATTTGTGTAGTCTTGTTTGAACTGATGATCTTGAAATCTGCTCCAAGCAACCTTCTCAACGTTCTTCTCAGATATTGAGTTCCTAGGACATTCTTATTGTTCTAAGTATTGGTCAATCCAATAAATCCTTTGTATACTGGCAAAGGAAACTTCCAGTTTTAATCAGTTCTGATCATTAACAAGGCCTTGTCAAGTTAAAAGACACTGTAGTGCTTCAGCAACTTCAGGACAACTTATTAAAAGATTTAAATGAGTGTATGTATATATTTAAGCCTGTGTGGATTAGAGAAAATCCTAAATAAATTTAAACTTGTGCACCCAATTACTGTTCTTTAACCTCCTAGGACCTGGGGTCCACATATGTGGACATCACATTTTGGGTTATTTAGACCAAAATACTCAATTTTGCTCTATAAGGGCCTGATATCCACTTACGAGGACATTATACTGCTACTGTTCTATTGACATTTTACATGAATATTCTCATATGTGGCTATGGACAAATCCGAAATGGTTTAAAAATTTAATGTTTTTTAAATTAAAATGTCTGAGAGATTTCTAAACACAGCTGAAATCTGCAGTTTTTCATAGACATGGCTCATACTGAAGTACACTGAGGTGGAGTATTTTCAATGTTGATTAATACACAATATTAATTTATGGCAGCATTCACGATGATGTATGTGGGGTCTGCTCATAACACACAGTAACAATTCATAATGGTGGCGATATATATATATATATATATATATATATATATATATATATATATATATATATATATATATATATATATATATATATATATATATATATATATATATATATATATATATATATATGTGTATATATGTGTATATATATATATATGTATATGTGTATAGAGAGAGAGAGAGAGAGAGAGAGAGAGAGAGAGAGATGTTGTTTTCTGTATGCGTGAATGTTTTAAGGTGTCTTGTTTGGTGTCTTCTCTCTCTGTGTGACAGGAGGAGGAAACAGCAGAAATCCGAAGTATGTCAAACAGACCCAGGACTGTGCCCAAGCCCAACTTCAACTGATGTCTACAATGTCATTCGTTCCCAGAAGGATGACGACCTCGTGTCAGCTCGCCCGCAGACCAAGAACACCTCCTTTTTATGCTCCTCCCCTGACACACCAACCGGTGACTACGATAATCTGGGGGGCCGGGACACAGAGAGCGGCTTTGTGACACTTGCGAGCACAGAGAGCTGTTTCCTAAACTTTGACCTCAACGACCTCAGCCTCGGGCGCCGTGGCACTCGTGACTTCTGCGACACCAGCTTGGGCCGCTCAGGGAAGAGGGACGTGAGTGGCAGCAGTTTGGGTCGGACGGGTCACAGAGAGTTCTACGACAAGAGTCTGGGTCGTCGTACAACGAAGAGCGAGCATTTCGGCAGCACCCTTTACAGGGACCACGGACTGTATGATGGCAGCATCACAGCAGGGAGTGACCTCTATGATCCCAAACTAAGACCCGGAGGTCACACAGGAAAGGCTGACCTGTATCAGACATACATCACCAATGGAAAGGAAGACACTTACCGAACCAGCCTCGGAACCTACGGAAACCGAAAGTCCTACAATGCAAATGTGGATTGCTACAGAAATGGGCTGAATTTGGACGGTGGAAGAAGATACTTCAACGAGCATGAATGGATCAACAGGGAAAACTACTGATCGCCTCAAAATCGGCTTTATTATGTGTACAGCACTGAATGAGTGAATGACACTGAGAGAGTGGCTAAAGACTGTGCATGGTTTTAAATGTTTCTAGCCTGTTACCTGTTTAAAGGACTGAAAATCAGGTTGAAAAAATATATAATTTATATTTTATTGCTGGCCCCATAATTCAGCCTGTAGCCTGCTGGTAGACTAGTCTGTGTAGGAATTCGTTTGTGGTAAATGAACACAATTTTGTCTACGAATACTAATCGGGTGGTGCAAATAAGCTATATTTGTTTATGCAGACAGTTTGATGTGCTCCTGTTTCGTGATGTCTCCACAAGATCTCAGCCTCTTCCTCTACAGTGATGCTCACTGAATGAACGCAAATCAACAAAAAGATTCGGGTTACTCAGAATGATTCAGACCTACTGTAATGAATTTCTTTTGAAGACAAGGTCATAGGATTATTTGTGACTTTATTACATGGAGGCAGGGGCAGAAATACATCAAAGCAACAATAACAAAAGGGGAGTCTGTTACTTGCATCTCCACAATTTTACGCATTGATTTCTGTTTACAGTTTACCCTGAAGGGGCTGCGTATAATGCCTTAAACGATGTCCATTCAATCTGTGCCGTTCTGTGCTTTAAAACTTTCAAAGGCGGAACAAAAAGTTTTGTAGGTTTGGGGGTTAGAGGAAATAAAAATGCATGGAATAATAAAGACAATGTCTCAGGTTAAAGTTTCGTCCTATTTAAAAATGATCCAAAGTGATAATATTACACAAGATCAATTCCAAACCACCGGAGTACCCTTGACACAAACGTCACCACCATGGTAAAGCCTCCAGATTTAAAAATTTCTGGACCTCACTAAAGCATCCCCATATATTTCAATATATGCATGCATAGGAAGTTTTTGGAAAGAGCCATAATACAGTTTACATTACAGAAATGACCCAGTAAAGAAGCACCTACTGTAAGCTAAACTCACCTTTTCTTGTGTACATTGCATCATTACCAAAATGTGGACGTTTACGGTTGACTCTGAGGATTCTGAGCATCTTTGTCTATAAAAGCATGTGTGTTTTCATGTGTGTGTAGCAGCCTGTTTTGCATGGTCGTGTCATGCTGTGCTTGCTTGGTAAGATAACTGAGGTCTTGGACTGTTATGTTTGCTGTGCTTGAAAACTGTTAAGTACACCCAAGTATACCTGAGAGATGCGGGCTACCTCAAATAGATTAAACACAATAAACCAGTACTGCTCCTTGAAGCACTAGGTGGTTGTATTTATCTCCTGTGTGGTTTTATATTGCCTTAAATTGTGACGAGACCTTAATTTTACACACTTATTCCAGTATTTATCAAAGGCATTCTAAAGAAATAACAACAAGGTGGCTGCTACAATTTAGCTTGAGTGCCTGCAGCCTAACCAAACATTACGGCATGCTATTACAGTGTAATATAAACCAAAGCATCATCATTATTACTATTAATTCAGAATGTATTATGTCTTGATATCTCTCCTGTAAGTGAGAGTGGTTTGTATGTTTGCTACATAAGGAATATTCCAATAAAATGAGATGAAAAGCCAACCTGTCAAAGAGTGATTTTACTGTCCCAATAAAAACAGCATCAGATTTATAGTCACAGTCAATCATGATTTTATTAAGTTAAATTACTTAAGCATCCTTGGTTTTATTTATCTTCCACACTCATACCCGACAGAGCACACAACAGGACACTGTTCAAGCCCAGACGCGAGAGGATTTCTCGATTTCACTGGTCAGAGAAATTCCTCCAGTCAGGCCACATTTTCAAGTTTCAAATACGGGCTGAATTAATGCAAATATCTTGTGATGTGCATCCCCTGAAAGACATCTGGCTCAACACAGGCATACAAAATAAGATAAAACGTCCAGCTGATACCCTGCCAAGCATTTTCTCTCGCTCTCACATGCACTCTTTCACACACAAGTTCAAAAGCAGACTGATGTCTTTCCCACACGTGCGCTGATATTTTTCTCACCTTTTTCTAATACATTTCTGCCTTTCATTCACACGCAAACACTGTTTGGTCACCAAAAAGTGGTCCAGGGTGGTGATATTCAGAGAGTCTGTGTGTAGTGTTGATGACAAGTGGACAGGGGGGTTGATGTCTTTAAAGGGTCTGATAGCTTCAAAGGTTTCGTGAGACAACATGCACACTGACACACAAATACCAGCTGTTTTGAGAAGAGGTGATTGACGTCTTTTGTTGGGATTTTGTACAACTGTACAGGTTCGGGTGTAAAAGGTCAGCCGTGGCTCCGCTTACGAGGCTGCTTTTGCCGCCGCGGTTTTAAGATGGCGTAGCGCCTAAAGGTGGTGTGGTGGTCAGATATGAATGGGATGTAGAACGCTCTGAAGAGAGGAGATGACCTGAGAGAAAAATGCCTTACATGTAAACAATCTGCTTCACACTGTAGATCTCCTTAATGTTTACATTTTCTCAGGATGTTTCCTTTTCTTTTCAACTGGAATACATTATGCTTTTTCCTTAATTTACAGAGTTTAATTTTACTGTTTTTTCCACTTATTTGTAAAATATTTACTTGTAAAACTACCTTGATGCTTGAAGAAAAGGCTTATAAGCGATGATAGTCCACTCCTCTTTGCTGGCTGAGTAACGTGGCTCAAGCGGTGTCTCTTCATCTGTGTCTAGGTCCACTAAGTAGTGGCACTGTTTTAAATCAACCTACACAGAGTAGACAATTACATTTTTAATTTAATTGCTCTTAACTACAGTATTAGTTAGCAAACATGTCTGTGTCTAAGGAACTTACATATCTGCTTGGCTCCTCCAGGTTCTGATCGTTCATATTAGCTGGGATGATCTGTGTGGCCAGAGGACCAGAGGCATACGGCTGAGGCAGCTGCCCCTTAAACTCAGACTGAATGAAGTGCAGTTGCCAGCTGGAGATTAAAAAAGAGACTTTTAGCTTAGTAAAAACACAAAAATGAGAAATCACCCTTACAGACTTTATCAGACACTGAAAACCTGTGCAGGTTTTCTGGACACTGACTTGTGTGGGAGAAGAAAGCTGCTCGGGAAGCGATACCACTCTTTGCCAACACATACGCTGACAGGTCTGCTTTCAGGGACCGAGTGCAGAGTTGGATCCTTGGCAATGCGGTGAAATTCTGGGTACAGGTCCAGAGGGGCATGGTAGCCTGTAAACAGACCAAAATATCATGAGCCTTCACTCAATGATTATGCTGGTGCTTAGGGAAAAAGGGACACAAACACAAACCTCTGAAGAGTGCGACAGAACGAGACAGCGACAGCACAGCGAAGACCACCACTGCGCTTAAAGCCAACCAGTTCGAAGAGACGGTGTAGTGTTCCAGTCGGTATCGCTGGAACAGGAAGTGGTAGCATTTCTGTGGGGAATAAAATCCATTTCATTTACGTGCACATTTGTGACCAAATGGGCCTAAAAATGCTGAAATCAACTAACGCAGCTGACTGTTTTGCTTTGAAAGCCAAAATTAGACAATGGCAAACTACACCTGTAATGAGGAGAGGGCAACTGCCCCGCTGAGGCAGATGAGGGGGTAAATAGGAAAGAGAAAACGCTCTTCTTTATGAGGTCTAGTGAAGAAAACCAACATCCACAGATACATGGGAGACAGAGTCAGCCAGTACGGGCGGCCCAGGTTCTGCACTGAAGAAAACACACGTGTGTACAACGATGTGAAATCACAAAAGGTAAACTCTGTAAACGTGCTGGAACATACTGAATATATTGCACTGTGGAGCACAGTGACTTAGAAGAGTATTAACCAGTTTGTAAAAGTTAAAGAGTTAATGTGAGACAGTAGATGAGGGTAACTACCTGGACTAAATCACGAACAAATGTATATAGGTGAGTGAATCATTACAAGTGTAATTCGAACACACACGCACACAAGCCAAAAACAACATATTTTGTGCATATGCAGGAAAACACACCATTGAACCTGTGTAACAGTGTCTCCATGAGAGCAGTGAGTGGCAGGGAAAACAGTGCCAGAGCAAACACCAGGTTGAAGTTCAGGACGCCGTTTACAAAGTAAAAATGCCACGGCTCCGTACCTGGAAATTAAACAACAGAAAGCAAGTGAAGTTACCCTGTGCCCAACAAAAACTGCAGTGATAAACTGTTAAATCTTAATATTTGCTTGTCATTGACGTATTATCAGTCCAACAGTTACTGTAGTAAATTGGGCAATTCATAAAAGGCATATCCAACATTATATATCCTAAATATCTCATACTTTATATAAATATCACATGTAGATGTATTGAGGTGGCCTAAATGTGACAAAATAGGACAACGTGTATTTTGTCATTTACCATATAGATCAGGCCCATGTGGTGTAAAGACATTGTACAGGAGAATATTGAGTGGCGCTATGACCAGTTTGCCATAAAAGAAAGAGTCCACCGCCACCAGAGGTACCTGGGAAAGACAAGATGAGAAGGAAAGTGAACTGACGCAGGTCACATAAACATTAAGCTCCTGCATAAAAATATTCTATAATTCACAAAAAACTAGAGATACAGATGGACAAAAGTGTCAAGCCACAGCTCTTAAATCTTTGAATCCAGGTGTTTTTCGTCCCATTGCCACAAACTAAAAGAAAATCACCAACCTAACTATGCAGTCTGCTTTAAAAAATATCTGTCAAACAGTGGATCATTCTGAAGAGCTCTCTGATTTTGAGCGTAGTGCTGTAATAGGATGCCATCATTTCAACAGATGAATTCGTCAAATTCCTTCTCTACTAGATATTCCACAATCAGCTGTAAGAGGTGTTCCTGCAAAGTGGAAGGACTTAGGAACCACAGTAACTTAGCCACGAAGTGATAGAGGACATAAAGTTACAGACTTAGGTTAGTGAGCGCTGAGGTGCACAGTGTGTCATCAAAATCCTCCTGACTCAATAACCTCCACTGGAATAAACATCAGCATAAAAACTGTGCACTGAGAGCATCATGACATGGGTTTCTATGGCCGAGCAGCACCTGTAGGTGTAGATGGCCCAGTATTTTTTAGTATAGTTTATATAAGTTGTGACAATATGACACATGACAGCAAAATGCATTATTATATTCCTGCTCCTGTGGTACGCCCACAGATATTTTGTGGGGAACGCTCTACCTGTGACAGAAAAGAAACCCATTATTCTAGTAGTTGTATATTCTTACCAGCAGCAGAAGCAAAGCAATAAATGACCAGGTGATGAAACTCTTCCACTGCCTCTTCAACACAAGCAAGTCGAAAGCAATTGGAAGCCTAAAGAGAGAGAAAAAACATCAATGACACAGTAGCTGATCCGGCTCACATTCATCCCAGTTCATATGTTATTGTAATGTGTGAAGTACAGCAGAAAGTCAAAAAAGTGATACATTTTGGCTGTATTGCACAAACTAATAAGAATTAAACTCCACTGAAAATTCAAGCAAGCCTGTAAACATTCATATTCAGAATAAAGTAAAAAAAAAAAAAAAGAATTTAAAGGTGTTTGAGTTTTTTCAAAAAAGCTGTATTACAATTAACACATAGTTAAAAGCCTACAATGCCAGTATTTACAGTCATACCCGATCAATGCAGAGAATGGCCATCCAACAATGGCGCCGGCAGCCACGCCGATGATGGCTAACGGTGTCGAGTCTTGGAACCAACCCGTCATGGCAACCAGTGTTGTGTACATACAGAAAGACGAAGGTAGGAAAGCTGAAGAGAAACAACAAAACGTAATCAGAAAAAGCACAAACACAAAAATGTCCCTACAATTCCTACAGCGTTAATGGGAGCACAGGAGACGGGAAATAAATCATAAATATGAAATGTTCCTTAGAAGCAAACACTGCACACTGTTCGTGTGGCAGTTCTGCTCTTCTTGATCAGTGATCTGCCAAAAGGCCAGAAAAGCAAGGCTTTGTAATGAGTTGCTCGATGTAAAAACCAACAGATGTTAGGATGGAGGCAACTGATAGTCCTCAGAAACTTAACTATGTAAATAAACACGACCAACCTGCAGAGGAGCAGAACATCCCTGTGCTCAGGACAAGGAATGCCAACATCAGACGACCCACGTGCAAACCAAACTTCTTACAAACTGCTCTGTGGCGCACACACACACACACACACACACACACACACACACACACACACACACACACACACACACACACACACACAAAATACAAATGCTTAACTTTAGAAACATATCTTAATCAGAAAAAACCCCTGCAGGAAAATTGCTTTGTAACAGATGATTCTAGACATCTACAAAATTATCCCAAAATGTGAACACCACAGTGCTAAAATGCGTTGCATTTAAGAGGAGGGTAAACTCACTTGTAGAAATAGAGCTCACAGACACAGCAGGAGAATGCTAAGACACATCGCACAAAGTAGAACACCAACACCTGCAACACAGTCATAACACAAGCCTGAAACTACTGCACATGTCCCACTATAACGTTACACACACCTGTGTGTGCACGCATGTGTGAATTCATGTATTTTAAACTTTAGATGCCCCGTGGAGGAATATTGAACTTTTTAGTCTATCCAGATTTTAGTTTAAAGCTTCTTTTAATAGAAGTAGTATGTCCTGCAGGTAAATACAGTTTTCAATTTTAAAAAGAAAAAGTACACTGATGGTGAGCTTGTCAGATTTTACATAGAATGCATTCATTGTGGTATTGGGATCAGAATCGGTGCATCCCTATTATAAAATACAGGAACATCAACACATGGCAAAATCCGACCTTGCGATAGTTACCTTGTTTGTCTGTAGAACATGGGCGTGCAAGCAAGCAGGAAGTGCATGTAACCATAAGTAAGCATAGGACCTGATGGCATACAGTGGAGAGTATTCCCATGTTTGCATTCCTGTGCCGTAGAGCAAGTAGTGCATCTGTCAGAACACAGTAATAAAAGACAAACATAATCCATTGGAACAAGAGAGGGATGCTTCAAAATGATTCTGAAGCAGGCATTAGAAAAACTGTCACACGACACACTACGGCACTTTCAAATGCCCCAGAGATCAGTACTCACAGGCTCCCAGTAGTTAAATGTCTCATCGCAGTCGGAGATGTTGCTGAGCAAAGCTGCACAGAAGCGTGCAGAGAGCAGGCATTTAAATGCAGTCGAACCTTCTGGAGCCCACACCTGACCCCCGCGACTTATTGACCTATTACAAAAAAAAGATTAATATGAACATTCATTCAATGCATATGTATATACTTATCTCCAGGCCAGGACCAGCAGACTGAAGGACAGCTTCATCCATCAGGCTGTCAGGAAGCTTAACTCCCTCCCGATTCTGCCCCCTCTCCCCTCTCTCCTCCACGGTCTCACTGAACTCTGTCACACACACACACACACACACACACACTCTCTGACTCACTCACTGGCCTGCACCAGTTATTAGTCACTTTGTGGAGCATTGGACTGCCATTACCTCATAAGACTTTGTTGTTACACTATCTCCTACCGTACATTACCAAATCTCCATTTGCACTATTTGCCTATTTGCACTACCTTGCCTGGTTTACACCCAATGTCATTTACCCTTACCTGAATATTGTATATTGTATAGCTTTTTTTTGTTATATGTAAAATGTAAAATTGTACTGTATTTATTTAAATTTTTACTTTTTAATTATTTTACTTGCATTTTTAATCACTCTCTTATATTTAAATGTTCATTTGGGTTTGAGAGTAACGAAATTTCTATTCTCTGTATGTCCTGTACATGTGGCAGAATTGACAAATAAAGTTGACTTTGACTTTTTTGACTTTGACTTATGCTAATATAAATCAGAACTTTCCCGTTACACAAATAAAAAGATAAATAAATTGTCTACATCTTAAATAATATAAAAACTTATGTGAGCACTGAGTGGGTGTTTTATCACATACCGGTTTAACTGCTTTGCTACACTCGTGTGCCTGCTTTTAATAAAATACCAATTAAGCCTCATCATTTCAGAGCTGGGAAAATAATACACAGATAATCCCAAAATGTACATGTGTGGTGTTAGTTCACTAACGAGAAAAGACAGCTCTACTGTGAGGACTGAAAGAGCGTCTCCCTGAGGGCACAAGTAAGCACTGCCTGAGGAATATCACTTAATGTTTCAACAGAATATTAAACCTAATTATACATCTGGATACAAACAGCTGCCAATTATCCTCTGCAGCCCTTCATATTTCCACTATTTGCAGTCTGTCCATCTGTTGTGTATTTCCAGCTCACAGTTCTGTTCACTTTTACAAAACACATAAATATTTTCTCCAAATTTATTCCAGTTTCATATTTACTTTAAGAAATACTCTTTAAACAGTTTATCTCTTTTCCAAACCAACATTATTAGTACTATTGTGAATAACAATCTCAAATGCTTTTATTGTTTCTTTATTTTTCTCCCATTTCTTTTCACCTTTTCTGCTTCTTATCCTGCCTCTGGATTTTGTATTTTAGAAGTATTTGATAAATTATTTAAACCAGTGTTTTTTGTGAGTTATTAACAACAAAATGAGAGCCAGCGTGATATTTATTTTAGTATAAGAAATATCAGCATCAACAAACTTTTTTCACACAAAAATTTATGTAGTTCCATATTTCTCTGTATTTTTTTTTACAATGACTAATCAAATATTGGTCAGTTAAGTAGCAGAGAGGGCTGCTTTTCTGTTAATGACATTAACAATGGGTCCACTGAGGGGCAACAATGAGACTTGCCTATAACAGGAATGGTTTTACATGGTGGAGGCCGCTGACATTTTCCTTCTTCATGTTTTCTGACTGTTTTTTCACTAGTTTTGCATTTGGCCAGGGTCAGTGTCACTACTGGTATCATGAGGCAATACTTGGGCCCTACAGAGGTTGCACAGGTAGTCCAACTGCTCCAGGATGGCACATCAATATGTGGCATTGCCAGGAGGCTTTTTGTGTTTCCCAGGACAGTCTCAAGAGCATGGAAAAGATTCCAGGAGACAGGTAGCTACTCTAGGATAACTGAACAGGGCTGTACAAGGTCTTGAACCCATGAGCATTACCGGTATCTGCTCCTTTGTGCAAGGAGGAACAGGATGCGCACTGCCAGAACTACAAAATAACCTCCAGCATGCCACAGGTGTGAATGTCTCTGACCAAAAAATCTACAACAGACTTCACGAGGGTGGCCTGAGAACCCAACATCCTCTGGAGGATAAAGGAATTGATATCAATGACTGGCTTTGTTTTAGCCTGACCAAAGCAGGCTACATTATGTTTTGGTCATCCGACGCCACCAGGTTGCACCTTAGACAGCACAGTGATGCCCTGGTCCAGCTCTGCGAGGACATCCCCCAGGACACCATCCCACATCTTATTAGCACCACATAGGACCATACAAACTACTGAGCGGCATTTTGAGTTGCTACAATGGAATTTCAGCAACAGGGACTAGCCTGTCTCATCATTTTGTCACTTCGGGGTGTCTTCCATCAAACAATGTGGCATCATTTCATTCCTAATGCATTATCCAGTCCATCTGAGCATAGATATCCAGCTAGATTTTTTCCCACTGCGATCTGATGTTTTTTTCTAAGTGTTAGTTAATTTTTTCTGAGCAGTGTATACATATCATTCTGGTCGGAGCAGATATTCTCATTTCTGTGCATTATGATGACTCCCAGTTAAAATGTTATCATTATGAACTCTGCCACCTCCAGATCTGACTCCACACATCACAGCTGATCACACTATCATCTTGTAAAATATATAAATAATGTGCACTTTCTATCGGTTAAGAAATATTTATATCTTTATTATCTAACAGTTATAATAACTTCCCGTGTTAAGAGAACTGTGTGGATGGCCACACTAATACAAACGTGTGATTTGCGTTCACAGTGTTGCTTATGTGTGGCAGTGTTTCCTTTGTTCGCACCCATCATCAGATTAGTCAGATTATAGTCGGCTCAGCTGCAGCTCAGCCCTGACCCTCACGTTACGTCTTTTATGACACGTCACCTTACAAACTGTCACTTATTTCCCCTCAGCAACCTATCAACAACACCACCCAATCGGCTCAAACGAGCGTTTGTGTCGGTCCAGAGCACGAGTTTACCCACGCCACAACTGGCACCACAGCCAGTTACCACATATCTGACACTAACAGAATGAATGGAGCTGACCACTGCGATTTACTGCTCCGCTAAAACATAAACAACGCAACTTAGTTAGTACGGTGGACACACAGCTAAACAGCCACTGTGGTTCATATTAATGTAAACACACGTTGGTGTAGTTTGTTCGGTGGTCATTAACAGGCGTTGTTATCGTGTCGTTACAGTCAAAACTTACTACGGTATCAAAGTAGCTAGCTTAGCTAGCTTCCCCTGCTCAGGCTGTCAGTCACACCTCCTCATGCAGCTTGTGTCTCCTCTGGATTCATACTCACTCTTGCCGAGTCTCTGTGATTTTGCTGTCATCGCAGACTTTCTCTTCTTTGGGTGCCCGAGTTTCGGCGGGGACGTTCACGTTGTTTGCATCTTGTCTGCTGCCTCGCCTGGTTCGCTGCCGAAGCGCCTTGGCCGCCATGTTTACCGACGGTGCTGCTCCCGAGTCGCGATTCGTTCATTTTCGGCTGTGTCCGGTTATTGACAGCTCTAATCCTACAGTTCAGTTTAGCGCTGAAGTTACAAATACTCTCTACTGCGATTCAGTAAAGTTTCAGTTCGCTTTAGATTAGTTTTATTCATTTAAACATGTTTGTTATTAAGAATAAATATATAAAAACGTTTAAATAAAATAAGGAAATGTGTGTGCGGGGAAAGGTCAAAGAAGTTCAGATAAACGCGAACTCAGCACTCTGTAAAGGCAATTTTCGCTCTCAATTAAAACATGCATCAGTGCTTACTGAAAATTAGACCTAAGATTAATTTTTAGTTCCAGTTTTAGGCCAGTTCACGGACTAAACTTTCAATGAAACCAGGAGGAATTACGAAAATTACATTTTGACCTCTGAATTTTTGACAAAAACCACCAAACTGGGCTTTGTGTCAACTATTAAAAACATTTGTTAATTTTCTGATTTTATGATATTGTCTCTATTTAATCTTTTCTCCGCAACTCTTCTCTTGGATTTGATCTGCGTTGCTGCAAAGTAAAGTTACATTTTTTTAAGCATCTTAAAAAATCTCACAAGTAATAATTTTCATCACATTTTCCTTGCTGAAAATAACCGTGACTTATAGAACCTGCTCTAGTGAAATGTATATAACATTTACATTTGTTGCCCCACATTGTCAAAAAAGTCAGTAAGTGAGTAAATAAGTGGAGGCATCCACAGAGAGACCTGTAGCAAAGTGATGAGCAGGCCAGCTGATCAAGCAACCCAGAAATGTCTCTTGAGGCAAGTGTACAATATATTATGCTTATATGGATTATAAAGTTTAAAAGTATTAAGTCACCCTTCATTTATTTATATTTTCCAAGGAATTTAGCAATAGGTTCAGTGATATATTGAAAAGTGTGCAAATATATATGGAAATACAGCAGATAAGACAAAAACACAGGGTGCCTTAATATTTGGTGTGACCACCTTTATTTTTTAACACAGCCTGAACTCTTTTTGGCAAACTTTCTTGTAATGTCATGTCTTCAAAGCTTCAAATATATTGAGGCTCTGGGGAGACCAATCAGTGAATGATAGTGTTACATAGTGAGTTTTTCTATCGAGCCATGGTTTCACTGCATTAGCAGTGTTTTTGTTATCATTGACATGCTAAAAAATAAAGCTGTTGGCAATCAGAAACTTTCCAGATAGCATTGCATGGTGGATCAAAATCTGATGGTACTTTTTCTGTGTTTATTATTTCTCCAGTTTTAACAACACCACTAGCTGAAATCCAGCCCTAAACCATGAGAGAGACTCTTGTACATCTCTCCGGACCTCCTCCGTGCATATGATTAAAATTTGAGTTAAAACATTTTTTTAAATTTGGATTCATCACTCCATAACATCAACATCATGTTTCAACTAAAGGAATGGGAACAAATTATGTGCTTTCATAACAGGCTGCTAGTAACAAAGTACCTAAAGGTACAATTTAAAACAGCTGTCTATTATGTGTAGATACAACACTTATTAGGTGTCTTTTTTATGCTTGAATGAAGCCAGAAAGAAAACAAGACTATTCTAAAACTGCAAGAAAGTCTGACTCCCTGGACACAAAATATAAAGAAATGATGGGTGGTTGAAGACTTTTGCAGAGTACTGTGGTAAGCGTTTATTCTTTCGTGACACAGTTAATTAAAGGAATTATTTTATTTCTTTACATCTTTACAACGTTCCCTGTATATAGTTATACAGCTCAGTTATTGCTATTATGACCACTAACTAATCTCAGTCTGTTCTTTTTGAGAAATGTTTACTTTGTCAGTGTCACGATGTTGCCATGTGGTGCACCACATGTGTCTTTTACTCTTTTACAGCAACTCCTGTGGCCACAAATTTACATTAAATAACAGATTTATTGTTTCCTTGAAGCACAAACATATACACAGAATTCCAATCACAATGTAGACACAGTAGAGCAAACAACACCTCAACAACTGTAAACACGGTTTAGCTGCAGATTACACATTTATCATTTACTATGCAGATATAAACAGATAATGCCTCTTAAAAGGTAAGAGTGTAAATCGCCGTTCCTCTCTGAGTTTCAAGTGATGGCTACCTGATGGTGACTTGTAATCGAGAGGAAAGTAGAGTCTCCAAGTGTTTGTGAAACTGGAGTGCTCGTGTGTGTGACAGAGCATGCGTGTGTGAGTGGTAGATGAGTCTGTAGCAATAACTGGTCTGGCTCAGGTCAGGATGTGAGAACCTGTCAATGAGTTTAACTTGCTCCACGGTCCCACAACTAGCCTCTCGGACCACCGCGTGGAAATTCTTCTCCTCCCACGTAGGCCCAGTCCAGAAGCTGATGTCAAAGGTGAAAGGTTCGGGATACAGGCAAAAAGGATGAAACGGAGTTCCCGGCGATGGGTGGGATGAAAATTGTTTTAAGAAACGTGGGTCATGTGACCAAAGCAGCCTCCAGTCAGGGAGCGAGAACAGGAGCACGGCGAGTAGGTCCAAATTTAGGGACGCAGTGATGTGGACATGATTGTTGTTGTCACTTACATCGCTTGCAAACACCTTACCAACCAAACCCACTGGCTGCGCCTTCAGACGCAGACCTCCCTGTTCTGTTACTATGGAGACGCCAAAAGGAGCAAGTAGCGTTTCCAGCTTTTCTCCGAGCAATTTACCCGGCTCACTTTCTGAAGGAAAAACACCTTGGATGAGAAGCTCGTGAAAGGCAGGCATAGCCCAGAGGCCGATGGGTACATTTCTGAAAACCACACCACTAATTCCATATAACAAGCTGGTAACACCATTACAGCTCCCACAGGCCTCATCCTTCTTATTTCCTTCACTTTCATCACTCCCCTCACAGTCACCATGACGATCGGCGTTAATTATCGCCTCTTTTTTAGCTAGAAGTTCTTCCATCTGAGGGAGCAATGATGGACGTAGCATGTGCATACCACTTTCCCCTTCAGGATCAATGTCAAGAGAGCATGCTGACCTGAAGCTCTCAACTCCTTTGATTCTCACCCTATCTCCTTTACCTGAGGTAAGACATGCTGGCAGCAGAGTTTCTGTGGGTCTCGGATCATTTTCTTTGTCTGCAGAGGTATCAGTGTCAGAGGTGAGGTCTTTCTGAAGCAGGTGGATCCAGTAGCATTGTGCGCTATCGATGCCACAGCAGTGTGTCTGCAGCTGTTTTGCTGTGAGGAGGAAGGGGATGGTCTCTGTCATCATGAAGACTGGCCATTTCTTCGCCAGACCTTCGAGAAGAAAATCTTGTACCAACTTGACAGGGTGGACAGAATCTGAGCAGAGAAATCTCCTGATGAAAGAAAAGAGGTTGTAATTATATTTATGTGATTTATGTGTGTGTGTCTTGGTGGTGCAAACACCTGGGTAGCCACTGTGTTACTGTACCTGAATATGTAATCACTGAGCTCTGCTGGTATTTCGTACTGGACTTTCTCTCCTTCAACAACCTCCTCCATCTTCAGCAAATGAGCAGGGGTGTAGGGGAGGCTGCGAGTAAACACGTGGACCAAAGCTTTCTCCACATGGAAGCCTTTATCCTGGCTCCTGTCCAGCAGCAATATCATCATTAGTGCCAGGCATGCAAACATACAAGGAAAACACACAAAGAGATACAGCTGGGTTGCTTCTATACATAGACTCACCTTTACTCCTTACCTGTATCCAGTGCACTTGTAGCTCTGGTGCTTATCACTTTCAAAACGGTGGATGGCACTCAGAATTAGATCTGCCTCCGCTGCCATGGCAACCGCCTGCCAGCTGTTGTGCCACTCTCGCTTCGGCTGGTCCGCTGGTGTCCCTCCTTGTCCGTTGCACAAGGAGACATGAACCTCCCCACCTTCAGCCAACACTTGAACGCAACTGGAAGAACAGAAGAACAACAAATTCTCATTTTAAAATGTCAATACATGTATGACACGTACATAAATGATTATTTTCTAATAACCAAAGAAGCAAAGATAACAAATATGATCATTTTAAATCTTCACAGTCAAATCTGAGACTGGCTGCATTTTTTTTTAATGCTCTTATAATGATAAGTTCATTTATTCAGTCACCCTGCCATAACACAGCTCGATTTCTCATGATAGTGGGTTTTGTTATTTAGTGATCCCAAGAAAGATAAAGTTTATTTCCTATTTATTTATTAGAGATCAAAAGAAACAAGTAAGCAATAAAAAACTTTAATAAAGTGCTAGACACCCAGCGACCTCACGGGTGGGCACGCTTCAGTGGTTCTAGTGAGACTCCCGCAGGAACCAGATAAGAAAACCGGATAGCAGATAATCAGATTTCGATACTGACAATTAGGGAAAGGCAGTTTTCTCAATAAATCTGCCTTTTTTTCAAGGTAGCAAGATAAATTAACCTGTCACCACAGGCTTTATTATTTTAGGTTTTCTGCAGAATTATACTAAATAAATAAAAAGAATTCCAAGCACGACCATTCACTGTCTGATATGAACAGTTCCAATTTTTAATTTAAAAACATGTTGCAGTAGGCACAAGAAACAAGATTAAATGATGATATCATTTTGGGATCACAGTGCCAAGCCAGAAAAAAAAAAACATTTGAAGTGCGAAACTCCCAGTCTCCTGACAGGCCGGTGCACCTCCTGCTGAGACTCCCGCAGAAATCAGAAAACCAGAAAGAAAACTGACCTTTAGATAGTGACAGTGAGGGTAAAAAGCTATTTTCTCAATAAATCTGCCCTTTTCCCCAAGGTAACAAGGCCTTACCACAGAGAAACAAGCTTTATTATTTCAGGTTCTCTCCGTTCATTGTGCCATTAAAACTGTTTACATTTTTATTTAAATCAGCAACTATTTGATCAAATAACAGCTAGAAAGGTCTGGGCATCCTGTAGAAGCTTTCATAACCTGGTCATTAGTTGCCTAAAACACCTTAAGTAGGCACAAGAAGCAAGATTAAGTGATGATATTAATTATATTGAGGCAATAAACTGTAATTATTCCAGTACATGTAACATAAAAAGGGATATAAACTATTATAAAAACAAACTGAAAAACACATACAACCTTTTAAGCCCCAATAATGATGAGCTTGAGGCATCAACGGCCTCTTTTAGGCTTCTTACATAGATAGAAATGAATGCAAGTGATGTATGAGTGGATGTTGTGATCATGGCATGATGCAGTCATACCTGAGGAAGAAGTTTCTGAGAAGTTCTCTGTTCTTTTTAACCCCACTCTTTCGCCCACAGTGAGGGAAGTTGAACACCACACGGTCAAACAGATGGCCCTGCAGAGAGGCGCATTCCCCCAGCTTTGTGCAATCCACCTCAAACAGCACAGTCCCTCCTGAAAGAACAAACAGTGTTAAAGATAGTATGCAAAAAAAAAAAAAGAAGAAGAAGGGGGGCACAACTCCATAAAACTCAAAATAGCAGCAGTTATTACACCTGGTAAAAAGCCGTACCAGAGTCCTTGATGGTCTGGATGTTATCAGCTGCGCCTTCGTGCCGCAGTGCCTCCTCCTGATGCTGCAGGCAAGTGGCCGTTACGCTGGTCTCTGATCCGGAGTACAACTGACAGGCAGAGGCGGAAAAGGAGAAGTTCCCTTCTCCCACCATTAATACTGCCCGCGAAGGAGACATATCCAGGGTAAAGCGCAAACAAAGCTGTTTCCCAAAAACTCAGCTCTGTGAAAAGTTGTCCCCAAAATCTGTCCCTGAAAGGGATGAGCCGCGTGTGCGGGTGCCAGCGGCCACCTTCAGTCTTCTTCACGGGTCAATATTGTGGTTGTGGAACCATGTTTAAGTTTTTTGTTTGTTTTGTTGCCTGAGACAGGCTCGAGCGAGCGAGACGCTGTTAGTACCGCTGCTGTTGGAGAATAAAAGCTGATGACCTTCTCCAACTCGAGCTCCGCAGTACGTGAAAGCCGAGCTCACCTGTAGCAGCTTGCGTTAGAAGCGGCGTCGCAGATAAAATAGTCCGACTAGAAACAAAAGGCTCCCCTCCCGGGGCCTCAAAACATCAAAATAATACAATAATAATAACTGGCTGAACGGAAGCCAATAGTCAATAGCTGCAATTTTAATAACGTGGCCACAGAAGTGCCAGTTTTATACATTAAGGTGTGAAAGTGTGCAGTTTTCAAATCCGCAGGGTTCCCGCCGTGGTTTCAGAGGGTTGCATTTGTGGGGTGGCACACGAGGCAGCTATTTGCAGCATCAGTGAAGCCCAGCATCAGCTGGCTTCGTATCTCAAGTTGGTGTTTGTAAAGAAATTAAGGGAAAATCCGCCTGACAGTTTTCCTGATGTGCGGTTCTCAATTCCACTCGGGATTTTAAGGTCTTTCGATCAAATCGGAAGTAGGTAGTAGAACAGTTAGCACACATACATGTCTGTTTTTACCGATGCTAAGGTCATACTAGCCGACGGATCTGCGGCACCTGCTCATATAAACCTCAGAACACCATGCATGACGTGCAGAGCCATGCAGACCTGGTTTTAAAAAGCTTGAAACCAATATAATGAGACATAACAATGCAAAGCTCTCATACATTTAAAATGTAGGTTTATGCTGTTAATTTTGATGCAATTTGTAATTCTGATATTGAGGTTTTCTAAAAAAACAAAAACAAAGCTGACTAAATAAAAATAATAAACATCATTTTTTCCCCTATAAATGCATTTAAAAACTGGTTAATCGTCTTCCCCTGTTCTATCCTTGCACAACAGAGTTTTTCTTTTTTAGCAGGTATGGGTAATAAATCTTGTCTTTGTCTCGTTGTGTCTTGTAGGGAGTGTTGCACCCACATGGGCAGCGTTCTGGCTTTGTCTTCCAGTCCGGGCCATCAGAACTGGCCTTTCTCCACAGACCCACCTCCTTCCCGCTGGGACGCACACCCTGCTCACTGGGATAGTCCACCGCGCTGGGAGAGGAGGGATGGCCGCCTTCCCAACCCAGGCAGCTTTCACTCGTTGCACAGGAGCTGCAAAGGTATCACTGGTTAACACAGGAGAAGTGAGGAGTGCTCACCATGCTTAAAGTGGGGCAAAAAAGACGCTTCTTTCATTAAAGTTGCAACTGTTTTCCTGTAAGGTTAAATGTCAGTTTCAGTTTTACTTCTATAGCACTTCTAAAGCAGCAAATTTGATGAAAGTTATTTTTAAATAAACTAGATAAAACCATAGATAAAACTCCACGTTTCCTTGTATAATGTGTGGTTCTAGCTACTCATAATCCTTTGAGGCTAAATAAAGCAGTCCTCATGTTTCTAAATCCTGTTACTAGCTGTGAACAGCTACAGAAATACAAATTCTATTATCTAAATGTTTCTTGACATGATTGTTTTTTTCCTCTTCAGACGTGTTTCCTCAACAGATTGAGGGCGTTAAGATGATACTGAATAAAACCCTGAGCAGCTTCTTTAAGGTGATTTGTTTCCATTCACTTAAATTTAGATGCAAACAGTTTGTAGCATTTAAAGGCAATAATTATTAACCAAAGAATGCTTCCAGGTCAGCCATACGCTCCACCTCAGCGCTGTAAGTCCGTCGTATTATCGATTTCACGTAGAGCACTTGCAGAGTGACGACTATAGCAAAGACAAGGTCAGGCATGAGTCATCACAAAGCTATCTTCATAAAAATTTTTAATGACAACAGCGAGGGAGCTGCTGCCTTTTTGTGTTCACAACTCGCATTCTGTTCCTTTGTCATATCTCAGGATGCTCCAGCGTTGATCGGGGAGATGGACTCCTCAGGTAGTCTGAACGCCCACGCTCTGCTGCATCTCACTGAGCGCGTGCGAGCCAGAACAGTGTTTCAGGTGAGATCATAACATCTGACGTCTGTAAACATGGCATTCATTCATTCAGTTCCCTCCTACAGCTATTACAAATCTTGACACCTTTCACATCTTTCTTCAGAATATTTGTCTTTACTTTCTCTGTTTGTAATGTATAATCCTCCATGAAAGGATACCTGTTCTGTTTTCTGTTATAAACTTTATCTGTAGAGTAACATTTTTTGAACTGCTCAATGTGTTTTAGACCCAGCAGTCCCAGTTTGTAACGTGGCAATTTGAAACTGAGTACAGAGGCAATGACTTCACCGCTGCTGTGACGGTGGCCAACCCAGACATCCTCAGAGAGTCAGGTGAGAAATAGCAGGTGGAAAAATGAGCAGAGGATTAACCATCAGGGTCTGATGTATGGAAAGTTGGGTGCCTCTACACTGCAGTGATAGTTCCCCTCTTTCTAATGTGGACCTGGCAGAGGGTGTGTTTCAGCTTCAGGGGGATCATAGCCCTCACCCTACCTGTAAAGGTCCTTGCCAGGGTCCCAGAGAGCTAATTTATATACAGAGTCAGTTAGAGCTTTTCTATAATTACCAGCACTAATTAATGTCTGAAAAATGAGCACACCTGTTGAGGGAGGGCAGTTTAGATGATTGAGAGGAGGTTGAAGAAGAAGGAATATGCTTTTCTACAAGGGTGAACTGGTCTGTTAGAAACTGCTGCAAGTACAACCTTCACAAATTCTAAAACCAAATAACAATTTTTTACCCTGCAGCCATAAAAGACTGATAGGCTATTGTCGTCATAACTTTATAACTTGAGAACAAGGTGACGTAGGATTTTGGAATTGATACCGTAGATGTGTCTACTAGGAGGCTGAGGTGTAGCACTGGCCAGTATTTTTTAGAGTTAAATTCACAGATAAACTGTGTTAAGCAAACCTAGGTAAATCATATTTGCTTGATTTGTTTAAATATTTTCCCAGCATTTTGTGTTGCAATTTCTAAAATACATTTGCCATAAGATCAGCCACCAAGTTACCTGCTGTGTCCCCACCTTTCAGCTACAAAACTGACACTGTGGCTACTTTCATTATATCCTGACAGTAGTTTCTTAACCCTAAAAGAGGGCTTTGTTGTAATGCAGTGTTAGGAAATCTGGTCCATGGACACAGTTATTTGTGCCGTTACCTTCATTAAATATGTATTTAGATCTCCTTCCAGAGCCCGCTGGGAGTCACAATACAACATCCATGCTGCCATTAGCGATACTTTTTAAAGTGAGCCGATGGATTTGCAGTGTTCAACATTTTTCGTCAAAATATGCAAAATGGTCCAATGAGTGTGTAGTGTGTTTCATGTAGTGTGTTTTTTCTTCTTCTGTCAGATGTAATATTGTCTGACAAAATGCTACCGTTAATATGTCTTGATGCATGCCCAATCATCCAGGTAAGGAAACCCCAAAAAGCTGATTCAGTTCATCTGGATGTAGTGTTTGAAAATGTAGTTGAAAATGGCTACCAATAATAGGATTCAAAGATCAGCAGTGTCTTAGATTAATGTCTGAATTTTTCAGTATATAATACTGACTTTAATAATATTGTAGCATTACATGACGTGCAGGAAAAAATAAATAAACAATGGCAGTTGGCATTGTTATATTCTAACTTCAATACATAGACGGGTCAGCTGTGTTTACACGGTGGAATATTTGAATCCTGCACTCCGCCTGAGCTGTCAGATACGTTTGTAACTCTGACGGTAACTCTGTGAAAAGCAGAAGAATTCAAATTCACCAGAGAATAAATAAGGGAGAGACATGGCATCAAAGTTAGATAGAGCACAGTCCCACAGGTTAAGAATGAAAAAGAAAAAGAGAAAACACATCCCAGGAGGCGAGAGCTAAAGGAACTGATGAACATGGTCAGACAGATGACTTTATGTTCCTAAATTCAGTCTGACATTTTATCACTTTTGCTCAGTTATACTTTATTAATGTAAACTTGCCGCACTTGCCGTGTGCATGCACATGGATGTGTGCATGGCCAGTCTGCTCCATTACTTAAGCAAAAAACACTCCACCTCTGGTCACAGGCTGCCCCAGTTCCTGTACATTTGTAGTGAGAGCTTAGTCTGGATTGCTGGCAATAAGTGAGACTCATTCCCAGTGGGTGTCTGCCAAGACCGACTGTTACTGATTCTTTTTATAATTTTTATGGACAGAATTTCTATGAGCAGCCATGGGGTGGAAGATTGGGGGTTGGCAGGTCTCAGAGGTTTATCTCTGCTTTGCAGATGATGTTGTTGGTTTCAGGCGGTGGCCTCCAGCTTGTCCTTGGGCAGTTTGCAGCTGAGTGTGAAGTGGTTGGATGAGAATTAGCTCCTATGTGTCTGAGGCCATGGTTCTCAGCCAGAAAACAGAGGTGTGACCACTTTGAGTTGGGAATGAGTCGTTGCCCCAAGTGGAGGGGTTTAAGTATCTCGGCATCCCCTTCACGAGTGAGAGGAGAGTGGAGTGACAAATTGATAAACAACTTGGCTTGGAGGCTGCAGTGATGTGAATGCTACTCCAGTGTGTTGTGGAAAAGAAAGACATGAGCATGAAAGTGAAGCTGTCATAGGTGACTAAAGGAAGAGTGGAGCAGTGGACGTATTTCCTCCAAACAGCTTCTCGATTCACCCTGAGAAGCTTAGTCATTCAGGAGGGTAGTTACTCCTCCACATTAAAAAGAGCCAATTAGCATGGTTCAGGCATCTGACAAGGATGCCTCCAGGGCACCTCCTAGGTGAGGTGTTGCAGACATGTCCTATTGGAAAGAGGCCCCAGGGCAGAGCCAGGACATGCTGGAGTCCCAGCTTGCTTGGGAACACTTTAGTGTCTCCACATAAGAGGTGGAGGAAGTGGTGTGGAGAAGCAGGTCTGAGCATCTCTACTTAGAAAGCTGCACATGGACCTGAAAGAGCGGCAGGAAATAGATGGATGGGTGGATGTTGGCTTTTCTTTGTTATCCCGCAACATGAGAAGAAAATAATTTAACACTTTTTCTGGTATTTTTCACTGACGTGCCCCTTGATGATTTTTCTGTTATCTTGCTGTGTGTTTTTCCTGGACAGTTATCCTGGTGGCGCATTTCCTGCAGAGCGTTTCTTCTGGGCTGGTGTTAGGAGGAGAGCTGGTCTACCATCGGGGACGAGCAGAAGAAGGAGGCATCCTTACTCTGGCTGGACAGTACTCAAGTGAGATGTTGTTTTTACTCATGAATCTGCCTCACGTATCATATTTTAACAGAGCTGGTATCATCTCTCCTTTGTTGAGCTTTGATTTAGCCACAGTGGGGGTGGTGGGTGGGCGTTCTGTCTCTCCATGCAGGACCAAACTGGGTGGCAACATTGAATGCTGGCAAAGGAGGTGCCCATGCAAGCTATTATCACAGAGCCAACAAACAGGTACAGCCAATGCCACCCATATGCGTAAACACCACTTACCTTAGTGGCATATCATTAATGTATGTTTGTGCTTTGCAGATACAAGTAGGGGTGGAGTTTGAAGCCAGTACCAGGACACAGGAGACCACAACATCCTTTGGGTATCAGATGGAGCTCCCAGAGGCTAATATGGTCTTTCGAGGTAAATTTCCTGATGTAACTTGAGTCATGGACGATGTTAACTATTATGAAAGCACAATGCATGAGTCTTTTGTTTCTTTGTGTGTATCCAGGTATGATAAACAGCCGGTGCATAATAGGAGGTGTGTTGGAGAAGCGCCTGACTCCTCTCCCAGCCACACTGATTATGGGTGCCTTTGTAAATCATAAAGGCGATAAACTGCAAGTGGGTCTAGGCATCAACGTGGGTTAATCATCAGCTAACCCCCGCTGGAATTACACTCCGCTGCCTGGATATCCGTCCAGAGGCACGTTTCAGAGGCTTCATTAACAACGTGACCTTCCGAGACTTTTTCAGCCTCACCAAAACACTTCCTGTTTCTTTAAGTCACCTACCTCTCTAAGTGGAGGCGATGTTTGTCTGACTGAGGGACAACAGGAGGATTGCACTGAGAGGAGTGGATGAGCACCTCCAGGGGCTCCACATACAGTATGTGGCTACACAAATGTTCCAGTCTCCCTAAACCCAAACTGTGCATCCACTCCTGGACACTGAACCAAAAGGATAAAAGGCATACAGTACTGTAAAGTTAAAATAAAGATTTTATATTATGGGTAGTCCTAAACAAATCTAATGTAAGTACACTGTATTAAAGAACAATAGGCTTTTTTTTAAATGTTTTTGCCCATCAGCTACATTTTTAATAGACTATTTCCACAAGATGCTTACAAAAGATGTGTTTGCCCATCTAACAGGTAGTGATTGGTTTACATCAGCGCCAGTATCAATTAAAAACAAAGCTCATCAACTCACCTGCCAAAACATTAAATTTTAGCTTGAATGTACAATCATTTGGTGCTCTCTAACCACGACACAAACAGAGAAAGCATAAAACTGAAAAACTTCCGCGCTTACTCATAAAAAGACAGTCTGTGTGGGCTAATCTGCACACAAGCAAACGCTTAGAGGATCATTCCAAATGGCAGCAAATGCTGAATCTGAGTATGAGTAAATGGGTCGGCTCATGTTAAAACGTCAGTAAGAACCTTAAAAAATATGCATGAGTAGGTGAATGTTTGTTTGATTGGGTACAGATCTTTTTTTTTTTGTGCCGGCATATTATAGTGTGCAATCCACACAGAGAAAGGTGCTGCTTCATACTGTATATAGTAATTTAAGGTTCTGAGGGTTGAGAAAGAGGCTATGCACTAAGTCTGCTGATTGAGGACTGCGCTGTATGTATACTGTATAGATGAAGGCATTTGGTAACACTGACTGTATGCAACCTGCACTACTCGTACTGCGTTTGAGCATTTCCAGTCCTCTTCAACTGGGAAATGTTGCATATATATGGTTTATTCATTGTATAATGTCAGCATGGAGAGAAATGGAAGGGATGGCTATCTTTTTGAACTTAATTTATTAAAGATGTTATTTCTGTCATTGTTTCTTTTGACTGTATGTCATGCATTTCAGCAGACAGTTACCTACCTACAGTAAGTCTGAACCTAAACTCAGCACCAAGGTACCTTATTACGTCCTGTTGCTTATTCATAGCTCAGCAAGACACAAACACGAAAGCCAGATAATTTTCGCTTAAATCATTAGAGACCAAGATTGCACATTCATTAAGAATTTGCTTAAACTGAACATTTTCCACTCTCGGATCCACATGCAAATATTCCTTCCCATTAACTTCCATTAAGTTGTGATGATTTTCCCTGATATACTGTTTTAGTGGTGGATGCCCCTTTTAAACAAGGCCAAAGTTTCAAATACTGAAATCTGCGCAAAGATAGACGGAACCCCAGACCTCAGACCTCAATAAGACGCTACATTTTGGACATTTTTTTCTGTGTTTGATTTTGGATGATGGCTGTGAGAGTGAATACCTTTTAATATGCTTATGTAAGGCGCATAGCTCTTGCTGATAACACAGAAATCCCACTTTCTGTTTGTCAGGGGCAGCTAGTCATAAGAAAGTGGGTTTAAAGGAGAGGGTGTGTTGTGAGATTGCACTGAGGTCTAATGTGTGTGAGATAAAAAAACAGGATTGTTTTTGAACTGAATAATGTGTAACATAGTAAAGGATAAGACCTGAAAATGATAGGTCCTTTTTAATCTCTTATTTCTCGTATTTGCATGCTCCCTTTAAAATTCTTGTAAACTTTTGCCTTTAAAGAACTAGAAGTGACTTAAATAATGCAAGAACAGATTATAACATATCCAAAACTCAGTTGAGACTTTTTTTTAATATAAAGTATGAAATTAATAATACATTGTATATACATATATACAAATATAGGTATGTAAACAAGTCACTTGTTGCTAATATGGCATTAGTGTCCATTATCTGGCCACAAAAGACAGAGTGGCAAAGATAAATGCTGATACTGTCCATTTAAACCTGGGAGTCTTCTTGCTCTTATATATCCTTGAAAAAAGAGAGGAATCCTCTCGCTCCTTCTCCCTTCATTCTCAAAGACTTGCTTCTTTGGAGTCCCGTAGCACCTTTTTCTCGCTCGCTCTCTTTCTTCCTCTCCTCCTCCCTTTGCTGAACCTGTTGATTTATCACCACCCGCATGTCCTCCTGCAGCAAGAGCAAAGGTTCAGATTACAAAAGTATAATAATTTTTTAAAGTCCATTTTCCCAAAAGAGACTATCTGTAGTTTTGTATCCCGCTACACAAACCTGCCAGGCCTCCAGCTCTTGAGACATCGCCACCTTCTGCTTGATGGTGTTGAGAAGCTGCTGAGTTAGTGATTCTTTCTCTTGACGCACCGTGACCAGTTCACTTTCTAAGGACCTAAATGGAAATTTAAAAAACATATTTATCCACAGGTTTAAATAAAATTGAGGGAAATTAAACTAATCAGCGGTTTAGCATAGCATTACCTGTAGCTTGGCTTTCCTGAACTGCGGCCGCACAGCTGAATTTCCTCCCTCAGAGACTCGAGTTCTTCTCTCTGACCTTCAAGCTGCAAAGAGTGTAAATACATCAGTCACACTGATTATAACATTGCATATTAGAGCATGATTGGCCTCCAAAATAATATTATAAAGTCGTGCACAGATAAAAGCTGAGCAGAGGGAAACATTTAAAATCTGCACACAGGCTACATAATATCGCACAGTTACCCTCAAATCTTTAAATAACACATGTTCATCCATCCATCCATCCATCCATTCACTTCCGCTTATCCTTTTCAGGGTCGCGGGGGGCGCTGGAGCCTATCCCAGCTATCATAGGGCGAGAGGCAGGGTACACCCTAGACAGGTCGCCAATCTGTCGCAGGGCCAACACACAGAGACAGACAAGCATTCGCACTCACATTCACTCGCACATTCACACCTAGTGGCAATTTGGACTATCCAATTAACCTATCCCCACAAGCTGCATGTCTTTGGACGGTGGGAGGAAGCCGGAGTACCCGGAGAGAACCCACGCAGACACGGGGAGAACATGCAAACTCCACACAGAAAGACCCCGGCCTGATGGTGGAATTGAACTCAGGACCTTCTTGCTGTGCGGCAACAGTGCTAACCACCGTGCCACCGTGCTGATTAAATTAATCCAGACTTAAACATACTGATCCTACAGCACATTATTTAAAAATGTAATTCTGTGACTTAAATTGGAGCTTCCTATATTGTCTGTTTTTGCTAGACAAATCAGCAAATACGTCTTTTTCTATTCCTGCAGCGGTAAGGACAGTATATACAGCATACAGTTCCACTGACCTCTTCTTTCAGTGCCTGTATTTCTTCATCTCTCGCTTGCAGCACTGTGGAGTGAGCTAGAAGAGCCTCTTTAGCCTGTAACAGGAGAGATATACACCACATCACAAAAAGTCAGAGGGATCCAACACTTAACTAGGCATTTGTGCTTTTAATGCAAATTTGGCCTGCAAAGATGTTGCTTTTTTTGGCAGACTGGTGCACTATGGCGTGAGATGAATGTATTAGCAAGGTAAATTTGAAAAAGTGAGATTTTTCAGTTTGGAAAAGGACTCTTTTTTTACCTGCCTAGATCACCACAGTGACTTATGCTGAACACATAAGCTGATCTGTACCAATTTATGTCAGCGTTTTCTCAAAGACGTTTGGACGCTCACAACAGACGGCTGAAAAAGTAATATGTACTAAGATTAAACATCTTTAATCTTTAAAATGGGACATTTTGCCAGTAATTGGGTTAACTGGCAACAGTTCAGTAACAGACTGGGTATGTCTGTTACTAACATACCCAGTCAGTAACAGACATACTGACTGGGTATGTCAGTATGTTTAAGAGAGACGACGTTTTTCTGGAGCTACTCTGAACAAGATCATAATGATGTTTGTCGATGTAAAAAGTAAAGCCTTTGAATACCTCATCAGCTACAGTACATAATAAAAAAGATTCAGTAAATCTGGAGAAATCTCTGTGCTCAAGAGACAAAAATCAATATCGGATGGATCATGGAGACATGAGTACAAGGATTATCCAGACAAGCTTTGGCACACAGGATCGGTACACACTGACTTAGACTGTGGAGTTACTCTGTGTGTGTGTTTCTGTGGGCACCTGTGACTGCTGAATTTCACTCAGCAGAGACAAAGGTTCTGCTTGTGTCCTGTCCAGGATACTGTCATCATCCAGGTTCAGAGCTTTTTGCTGTAGAGAGCGATTCAAGGTGCGCAACTCAAACACCATTCCCTGCTCCTGCTCTACCTACACACCAAGCACATGCACACACACACAGAGATCAAGAACCTGTTAGTGACCTCTGCTAATGATGAGGAATGCCTACTGCAACAGATATTACTAACTCGAGCTTCATCGGTCAATACCACGGCTGATCCCAAATATGCCTCCGATTTAATGCTCACCTCTGCTTCTTTCTCTTTGAGTTTCATCTGCATTTCCGACAGTCTGTCTCTCAAGCTCTCTCGCTCCATGCGAAGTCTTTGGTTGTCTTCCTCTGAAGCTTTTAGTTGTGTCTCCATGTGTGACTGCCGCTCTTGCAAAACTCTGTTCTGTATGAGAAGGATCAAAAAGATAAACTACCAATATAAAAGCTGTTTTAGCATTGTCAGCCCAGATGTCGACCCAAAGCCTACTTTCTGCACACCTGGAGGTTGTTAAGAGGTTTATAAAATCAGCATCCTCTTCAACTGAACATTTTAAGAATTTTCCACTATTTCTTGTTACAGAATTATTTTGTAACCAGATTTTCATGCTTCATGATGACATGAATTATTGTGACTGAAGACTTGTCAAAGCTCCTTTAAGAACTTTACTTATTTTTGTTGGTATTTAGTCTCAAGCCAGACTCAAGTTATCCGAACATGAGATTTGATTTTAGCTTATGCTATATGAAAATTGACTCACAAAAGATGTGGTTTGGGGACTTTTCTTTGAGAACTTAAGACTCTCCTCTAAAAAACAGGTTTTGTACTTTCATGTGGTGCTACATCTTTGTGCTTTTTGGGTGTGCTGTTCATAATAAAACCAAAACTTTTGTGTATGCAATGTTTTACTTATGGGTATACCTCTGCTTGTATGTTTTCTAACTGTGTGAAGCTGATGTTTCGGCTAAAAGATGATTCTTCCATTTCTTCTCTGATGGTACGCAGTTCAGTCCTCAAGGAATGCTCCAGTGTCACAGCCTAGATGTGTGAGAAATAGGAAGGTGAGAAAGGTGTGAATAATAAAGGTGGGACTAACTAAACCCGTTAGTCTGCATTTTCCTGTGACGCAACATACGTGCAGAGATTCACTGATCCGTTAAAACAAACCTCTGCCAGCTGCTCAACCAGTCTCTGGTTATGGTTGGCTAACTGAGTCATCTGCTCGCTTTCATCTTTTCGCCGGTCACGCCCTTGACTCTGATGTTTCTCCACCTCAGCCCGCAGGGTTGTTAAATCAGCAGTTAGCTCCGCCTCCCTCTGTCCAAATGCCAGTTCATTCATCTCCAGCTTCCTCTGAAGAACGTGCTTCTCCTGCTGTAAAGCCTGTATTAAACACCATATGAATCAGCTTCAATAACCAGACTTTCCCGATAACATGAATGATGGCTCCACTCCTGGACATGGCAGTGTGACAGCAAGCCAGCATGCTCAATAGGAAGACTCGGAAAATAAAAAAGCTACATGTAATCAAAAGCATTCAAAGAACATTTAACACTGCATTTCATGAAAAATACTTTTCTGTTTATTTCTCTATGCTTGTCGACTCTGTACTGGGGGCAGATTTCTATCTACAGGGAACGATAAAAGACGAGCAGAATATTTCACAGATATTAAGTTTATATGCAATATCTAATAAAATCCACTGGCTTAAAAAAAACTTCACAAACAACTAAATAAATTACAAAATTAAAACCTGTAAAAACAGTATAACTAACACAAAGCCATATGAACATGATATATGGTGAAGATCTACTTAAATGACTTCTGCTAAAGTTAAATGTACTTAACTCACATTAAGTTGGAGCGCATGCAGGTTAAGTAATGCATACTTATCAGGAATTGGAAGCACCGTGTTATGTCCCATACATTGCACTGTAGTGCAAAATACTGCAAATTTTTGGTGTCATCTGATAACAAGGCCAGAATTGTTGATACTGATAATGACACTTTAATCCTGAACACATTTTAATGACCACTTAAATCATTATGATTTTTACTTTGCATAATTATTTGCTGACACAATAAAACGCACCTTTCAGCTTTGCATGTATTTTAAAACATTTTTTTTGAGCCTGTCTGTAAATTTGCTGTAAAGTTTGAATGTGCTATAGGCTATAAATAAAACAGACACTACAGTCAACACAAAAAGGTCCAGCCATTTTTCATAGTGCATGTTTGGGGTATATTTTCCAAAAATATGTTTAACCCAATTGAGAAGGCTACGTACTGAACTTAGAGGATAGAAACAAAATATTGATCTTATCACTCTAGTATCAGTCCGATACCAGTAGCGACTTTGGTATTGATACTAACGATATTTAAATTGATTGGCTCACCTCTAATGCAGCTGTAGAAACACTATTTGGAATAACAGTGGATTAAGAAATCATGACATGGTGGCTGCCATGTAATCATGGATCATTATCATAGCCAGCATAAAAGATTGTTATGGCTGTATAACATATGATTACATATGGTAACTGGGGAAAATAGCTGATGTCACATGCTTTGACCATTTTTAATGATTAGACTGCATACTAGAACTAGAATGATAGAATTTGCTTTGTAATGCCACATTTAATGTTAAATTTATTGTTATCTCTGTAGAGAAAAAAAACAAATGGTTTAAATACTTTATATATAGATAAAATCTATCTATATATCTATTTCTGATAGCATTTTCACACTGTGTAACTTGAGTTATTTTGTAAAGCAGTCAGTAATGGTATGTTTGCAAGTGCCTTAGTGAACTATGGCAGCTTTCTGACACAAAGTTAGCATTAGCTTCCTAACAGCTAACCAGACATAATCTCCTACAGTGAACACTAAAGTGATTAGCCAGCTAAAGGCTTTTTTTTAAGTTTCAATCTGCGGTTATACATTTTTAGAGCTCTTTCTCCTCCAGCGGGGGTGGTTATTATGGTTGCATTGTCTCCTTGCAATCTGACAAATCTTCTGCCCACTGGCGGAATGACTGTGCACTGCAGGCCACATCCAAAAGTTTTGCCTTCATGCAGCGATTTGCTTGTAATTTTAGCTAATCTTACTTAACATTTCATTTTGTGTAAAAATGTGTTCATCAAATATGACCTTTTGGGAGATTAAGGGACAACAGTAGCTTTAATCTTACCTCCAGCTCCCTTTCCCTCTGCTCCAGAGAGGCTGCCAGCTCCTCATTCTTCTCCAGTAAAGCCCGTCCCAGCTCCGCAGCTAGAATCAGGTCAGTCTCTATGCCTCCTCCACTGTCAGTGCTTCCAGGGGAGGATGTGGATGAGGGGCGACCAAAGGAGAGAGACATCGAGGAGGAGGGAGAGAGAGGAAAGAAGGAGTCCTCCAGGCTGGGTGAGGGAAGACTGTTTTTGCTGAACATAGCTGAAGGATCAGTTAAAAAGTACTATCCCAGGTACTGCGGTTGTGATTCAGTCTCCCACGGGTGGAAGAGAATGGATAGAGAGTCAGGACTCTCTGTTTCCTGATGGTTTGGTCTACAGGTGTTTGGGTTCCACTTTTATTATCCACAGTATTCCTTGTGCTTCAGTGTGTGGTCCCAGTGCTTATATTGTTCACTTCTTCTTCTCTTCTGGTCTTTACCGGCACATCTTTGGGCAAGAAAAGACATTTAATAACACAGAAAACCTTGTGTGAATATCACACTAGCTGCTTTCTGGTAATATAATCCAGCATGGCCTAAAAGGAGATCTTTTGTCTGACAGGTGCTTTTGTAGCTCTGACCGAAACACCAACCTGCACTATTATCATTGTCTCCTCCCTAAATTTCAGAGGCACTGTGAACTGCTATTTCTTGTGATCACTACAATGTGTTGTAGTGTTGTAGTTCAGGTCGAATTATCAGTAAACAATTAGCATAGGCTTAGTCTTTAAAAAAATATTTTAGTTTAAACATTCACTGCTATCATGAATAATTCACAGATTATTTTTATTCAAATTTAGACTGTATAAGCGAAATTTCAGTCACAGTTTAGCAGTGTCAGTATCTGGAGTCTCCCCCAGCCTCAACTATCAAGTCTGTCTTTCAGCCTGACGTCACTATTTGCTTCTCACCTGTTATTACCTATCGGTATCATGAATCTGTGCTGACATGCTCTTTAAAGTCCTTTAAAATACAAGTAATAAACTCAGTCCTACTTTATTGCCAGTACGACAGTTGACAGAATTCGTGTTAACCTATTTTCCACCAGACTTTGAGAAATGAAAAGTTAGGTCTTACCTGACAGCTCTCTGCCACCGCAGGCTAACAGGTACAGTCTTCCTGTTTGGGAGTGTTTGCGCAAGAGAAGCTCAGCTGGTTTCCTTGGTAGTGGAAACATTCATTATGTAAATAAAGCACATGGCTCCACCTACTGAGTTCCAAAGGTGAAGCGAGGGAAAAAGGAAGAGGAATGCACTGAGAGACAGAACAGGGAATACTGGAAAAGTCGGGTGAAATTAATAGCTGCTGATTGGATATCAGGCAGTTAAACAAGGAAGTGATTAATTCTGAGGAATCCACTGGTATTTGAGTGACTGTGTGTGTGTGTGTGTGGGGGGGCATTGCATGAGAGATGGAAAAGTCTAGGACACAAGCAGGGGTCTGTCTACTCCCCACCCCCTTTGCCCCATCCTGTTTACCTGCTTGAAGAATTTCAAAGGAGCTCTGTGTGTGCTCATTTATGAGGAAGGGTTGGGGGAAGAAGAAAAAGGGGACTGCTTCTGCTGCACCTTCATTTTAAGAGTGGCCAGACAGACTTACAAGGAGACTGAAAACCAGGACCTTCCTAGCTGAGAAAAAAGGCTTTTCCATCAGTAGGTGCGTCGACGTATAGACATGGCTTTCGAACTGTGGTTTACTCTTTCCCTGTGCCTTGTGTTGGGAACCTCTGAAGCTGGAAAGCAAATGCCTAAACTCTCTGACAAGAAACTCTGTGCTGACTCTGAATGCAGCTGTAAGTATCAACTGTTTATTTTGCTTCTGAAAAAAAGTTCAGATTCATATCACATTATAGCTCATCATGACATTTGTCCCTGCGCAGATCCTATCTTGATAGCTCGTGCACTGCAGGACTACTACCCTGGAGACTGCAGGTTCATCCCCATCAGGCAGGGGCAGCTTGTCTATGTTTATGCAATGCTAAAAGACAGAGGGAATCTCTTCTGGGCTGGCAGCGTGAGTAAAAGTGACATAATTATGTGGCTATAAATGGCCTGGGCACGGCTCTAACCATAAAACTGTGAAAACGTCACAGGCTTGGGCTTCCATGTGCAGCAAAACATTTAAAAGTTTTGAATGTTATCAAACAAATGTTATCTGCGTCATCTTTTCCTAGGTACAAGACTCCTATTATGGACAACAGGAAGCTCGCATTGGCCACTTCCCCAGCAGCGTAGTGGAGGAGACACATGCTCTCATGGCAGCCACAACTGAAGTCAAAACTACTGTAGGTGAACACACACACATGCACATGTGCATATGAATTATTTAGTGCTTTCTCCTGATTCAGTGTATCTTCTTTTTTCCAGAAATGGGACTTCTACTGTTACTGATAATACACTTCCCAAGAAACTTAACTTGATATGATGCACACTGCTGACAGCTTATTTTTATGCATCTAATAACATGAGCGCCAATAGAAGTATGCATAAACTCTGCACAGCAATGAGTGGATGTATTATTATGAAAACGTATTATTATTATTTCATGACGTCTCCATTGATTGTCTTGCTGTCTTTTGATGTTCTCGTGGAAACATAGCGGATGTTACTTAGACATCAGCAGCGGTTCTGCAGCCTTGGTTTCTTGACAGATGACCTATGTACATTGTCTGTAATGCTCCTGTTTATCTGAGGTTTTGCAGATAATAATAAAAGTTGTCCATCGTGCACTTATAAATGAAAGAAACACGAGTTGTGCTCTCCTTTTCTCTGCTAAAGCTATTCCTTTATCGTGAGCGTTGTGTGTCTTATCAACAGGCAATGTCAGATTGTAAAAACTGTTTTAAAAGCAGCAATGAAGTAAGAAATTTCAATTCATTAGAGGTGACTTTTGCATTGTCTAATAAATAAAGCGTGCTGCAAAGCATTTATCTGGTGCTTTTTTGAGACCATGCTAAACCTTCATTCCTGAAAGCTCCAGTTCCCCAATATTAATAAAGTGTCTGAAAAAATTAATCAGCAGCTCTACATTCACTGTACATAACCACCCACACCTTTTGCTGCATTGTTGCATTGCACAGGTTCAACTAGTTACTGAAAACATTCTTCAAAGATTTTCACATGATATCATCAAACACTTGCTGCATATTGGCTGCACATTCATGACGTAAGTCTCCAGTTTCACCACATCCCAAAGGTGCTGTACTGCATTGAGATCTGGTGACAGTGGAAGCCATTTGAATACAGCAAACTCATTGTTATGTTCAGGTAACAGGTTTTAGGTTATTTAAGTTTTGCCACATGGTGTGTTATTCTGCTGGAAGCATAAGATGGGTACACTGTCATAAAGGGATGGAAATGGTCATTAACAGTACTCAGAAGGCTGTGGCATTTAAATGATGCTCGATTGGTTCTAAGAGTGCCACAGCATCCCCCAAATTGTTACTACACCACCAGCTGAACAGATACACGGGAGGATGAATCCATGCTTTCACGTTGTTTATGTCCAATTCTGATCCTATTTTTTGGGGGTAAGCCTTTATACAGTGTACATAATAAAGTGGCAACAGAAGACTCATCAGATCAGGCAACATTTTTCCTCCTAGCTTCCCTTCTTTTACTATTGTTAATTTTGTCAAGCCCATGTGAATTGTAATTGACAGGTGAAGGACCTAGTATGGTTTTTTGCTGCTGTAGTTCATCTGCTTCTGATTCCTACTCTGAAATTTCAGCAGATCATCTGGACTATGACCACGAGTTCTTGCCATTTGATTGGCTGATCAATATTGATGTTAATGAGCTACTGAACACCTTATTAAGTGGTCAGTGAGTGTATATTGTTATTTGAAGTCCATTTGAGAACAGCAACACAATAGACAGAAGAAAACCTTGACAATGATTCAAAAACACACACAACCGACCTGTGAACTTGAATCTCCATATTTATTCTACTTGCTGTTGTCAGTGTTAATATTCCAAAAGGCTTAACAAATATAATAGAGTTGTAATTCTTGCATCTACAAGTATAAATGCGCTCACGTACATTCACAATCATACTATCCTTAGCAGCTCAGAGGTCATGTTCCCCAGTGAAAAAGGGGCCCTGTCTGTTTCTCTCCTTTGTCCACAACTTTGCTTCTTGCTCATTCGCTCTCATTCTCTCAACACGCCTGGTCCCGATGCCTTTGGTGGCTTTTTCTTCTTCTTCTGTTTATTTATTTATTTATTTTTTTACTAAAAACAAACGGGCTGTCTGTGCCTCCAGAAAACCTCCTCCTCACACATGCAGAAACCAATGCTCTTCCCACAGAATAAACACAGGCCATTTGGCATCTTACTAATACCCGCTCACTCTGCTCTGTGTGCTGAAAATACATCTTTTGTTAGTGTGTTATCACCTTTAGTGGATAGTACTGATTAGTATTAGTATTTCTCTGCAGAACCAGTAGATGCTGCAAGCTTGTCTGGGTTCAATTACTAACTAGCACATTTGCCACTGAAGTGAAAGCTTGCTAGAGTCATTGTGTTTCTCTAAATGCTTGATGGTGGTTATGAATTTGTCTGTGGAAATACTGTTACATGTGCGACTGTATTTTGCGTAGAAGCCTAATCTGTTTGTTTATGATAGGGAAATGAACTCTTGGGAGCTCAATATCCTGGAACTCACCATGATGTGTCTATAAAAGCCGTACTGTCAAAAACAGACGCTGTTACACGAGCTCCACAGTTTTGCTGAGACAACACAATAATAGTGAGTTAGGGGTTAGGAACTGGTTTATTAGACAGCAGTTTTAGACATCTAGAACTGTATGACTACTCTATATGTGTACGGCACTGCCAACATAACAGACAATATAAAGGGTTAATAGTAAAGCAGCATCTGATGCGTCAGGCTCTGCTCTACATTTTCTGTTTCTGTGTTCCATCTTCACAGGAAATAGGAATATTGCGCTCTGGCCCAGGAGATGACCGAGGTGCTGTGATTGTCAGTACACCATCACACGACAGACTGGAGGTGACCTCGGCACCTGTCACACCAGAAGGAAGCCTGTACTTCCTCAGAAACGCTCTTGACACATAGCCGTGGTCATCCTGAAACAGAATTAGTCAGTGCATCAGAACAGTATGGCTAAATTGATTTGTTGGTGCTAAATTTGCTCCTCTGACCTGTCTGTCTTCATGTTTGCCGTGTATTGTGACGAAATCATCACTAACGCTGACAGACAGCTCATCAGGGGAGAAATGCTTCACATCCACATAAATGACATAGCGATCCTTTTCCAAGCGCATCTAAATACAGACAGTAAAGCAGTGAGTCAGCCTGGGATAAAAACCCATAAAAACCTTGTTTAATGAAGGACTTGCACCTGAAAATTACACAAACACTCGTGATATCAGTGGAGGTTTTGACTCTGATGATCATTAATCCAAACCTCACAAATGAAAGGCCATAAAACACTGACATTTGTGCGTAACTCCCATGATGTAATGTAATAATCTTAATTACACAGGTGAACTGTACTCTACCTCACTGTGTCCATTGTCGGGCCAGTTGAACCAGCGCATAAACAAAGGGCGTATCCAGGGGAAGGACCAGGAGAATGGCCACATCATTGGCCAGTCAGTGAGAGGTTCTGCCATGGAGAGGTCAGGAAATCGATGTGGGAACGCCCGGCGGTACCAGGGATGCTGGATGGGGATATCCATGGTGAGATTCCAAGAGGGTTGTAATAAATGACGAGGCAGGCTGACTAGGTCTGATTTGGTTTGAGATGGGTGCTGCTGTGCTCTCCTGCACTGAATTTATAGGTCTTTCCCTCCCATCCAAGCCAGACTTTGCCTCTGTTCACCACCTCTGCACCCCCTCCCCTCCGTGACCTCCCATGCACACTTGCATGTGGACTCTGCCAACAGCCTGATCTTTCTGGAACAATGATGTCAACTGTTTATCCCTCCATCACTCCCATTGTTTTATCTGTCTGACTGAGACTGGTTCTCTCCCTCACCGTTACCCCCTATCTGTCCCTGTTCTCTCGGTCATGAGGTGACACTGGCTAGGAATACTGCTGACATCCTCCATGCTCATTCCCCAGGAAATGCTCCTGTCTGGTGTGTGTGTGTGTGTCTGTGCGTGTGTGTGTTTTTGTGAGGGTTTGTTTGAGGAATAGCTGCCAGAGCATTAGCCTGCTGTGCTCCGAGTGCCAGGAGCTTTAGGTTTGTGTGTGGAGTGGATGTGTAACTGAATGGGAACTGATGAGTTTGTAAGGGCCAGCATTAGATGACACTGTGCGTATCATTTTGCTATGAGCTCAGATGTAAAATATGAAGTCCTTTGCGTTGGTTGTGCCAATAAATTTCTTTCATCCTCCCACTCATGTTAGTACTGAAGGCTATATGCATTAAATTATATCTGCAAGCATAGAGGTTCATCGGAAGCTTTTAAACCATCACACCATGAATTTTAGTTTTAGTGCTTTGCAGACCAAGCCCAGGCACTGTGCCAGACTACCTGAGCCAAAGACCAGTCCAATCAAAGCTGGAGTTTTTTATCTATCATTAAATTGTGAGCTGCTTAATTGCCCAATATAAATGTTAGGTTTATGGACAGGTCGAAATGAATTCAGGTAAGAAAGCAATAAAGTCACTCCAAGGTACTAAAGCATGAGCATGGCAGGTAGCAGTAAAAGCCCTGACTGTAGTGAATTAAAGGATTTGTATTTTATTGATTATAAATGAAAGCTTTGTAAGTGTAAGACATTATATGTTTAATTAGTCTTTGTTAAACTGTTACCTTTTTAAAACTGTCCAAAAGCTCAGCAGAAATATGTGCTGAAAACGTTTTTCTTTTCTTGCCCTTAAGGCCTTACAGGAAGGTTCTCCAAAACGTGGTTAACGTTGTTGAATGAGTGTTTTATCGCAAACTATATGTTTTCCCTAAACACGGGAAACTAGCTTTCATTCTTAAATCCAACAAAAGAAAAGAAAAGAAACAAAGAAAAAGAAAGGAAATACGGTATCCACAAAGTCGGCCCTATTAGCGTCTCTTGTTACCATGGTGATGTGTCTTGCCCCGGTCTCTTAGACTGGAGCAGTTTTGTTGGTGTAGTTGGAAATAACCAACATAAATGTGCTAGCCGGTCACAATCGTTTTTGTGGACGCAGAAATGGATTTACCAGCGTCGTATTATGGGGAACTTGATCAAAGAAACCCAGTACTTTCAGCTTTTAAGCGAGAGATTAACTCGTTTATAACGCTGATGAAACAAGTGGCTTCGTCGAACAACCAGGACAACAGCACTTATGCTAAAGGGTGAGATGCTAAAAAGCCAAGTCAGCGCTAGCTTATAAAGCGCATATTGACTTATTATAGGAAACTTTAGCTTATTAAATAACGTAGGCTTATTTAAATACATTTTTATAGCTAGTTGCGTGCAGTTTTTATTACCGTCATTGTTCCACTAAAAGGTATTTAGCTAATAATAAATGATACACTGTGTAGCTTATAATTAATATGGTGTTAGTGATTTGACCATAACATGTAGAAATGTTTGATAAGGTCCAGTTACTAGTCTCAAACACTTGGCTTGTACTTAAGAAAAGTCTTGAGTGCACCATTTACATTTTTTGCTTTGCTATAACTGCAACACAAATCTGCTGTATAAAGCAGGATTGCAGTGGCCTTTACAAATAACTTCAATATCATACTGCAAACTATACTTTTTAGCAGACCCTGACAGTTGCTGCAAGCCAGCGTCATATAAAAAACCCCCCCCAGAACAACCGAGTCGTCAGCGTACATCACATCATGATTAAAGGCTTTCTCCTATCATGCATCCACTGAATGTCCTTGCTTAACCTTTAACCTTTGAAAATGAAAATGACAATGTTCAGTTTTGTCAGTATCCCATATAACAGATTTGAACATATTTTATATTACATAGATCTTGAACCAGTTAGAGATCTCTTGGTGTTGATGTTTGCTTATTTATGTTATTTATTTTAAAGCTATGCTTTTCTGAATTCATTTTCAAGGATTAAAATCCTGGTGGAGATATGGAAAAAGTTCAAACATCGACTGCCTTTGAAACTGTACCAGGAGCACATGTTGCAGATTGCAGATTTTCTCTTTGGAATAAAGGTATTTGACAAATCCCCAAAATTAGAATACCTACTAATATTTGGTTACCACAGACTTTTTCTTTGATTAAATATTAATTCAGTCTGTGCAACACAGTTTTATCAGTCACTATTGTCAGTCTTGGTTGCTGTGAATTCTTTGTTTTACTACTTGACTCATCGGTTTTGATCTCAGTATTTGCAATCTTGTTTTTGCTGCAGTAAAACTATAAGAAGCCTTTGGATATGTTGTTTTCTGCACGTTAATTACATGTTAACACATTCACAGTGTTATTTTTCTTCCCTCTGCTTCTTCTAGCTGTACCAGCTGGCTCTAAGGCAGGGCTACAGTCTCCACCTGTCACAGTTCAGCTCAGTGAAAATAACTGACATCACAAATGTGGATCAGTTTATGGCCTGCTTCTTCCCCGAAGGGCTTGATACAGACCAAAATACCTTTTCCATGAAGGTACACATCACTGTGTGACTGTGTGTGTCCTGTGTATCTCTGTTTAATATGTTGTGTAATAACTGTTTCCAGGATTTGCTTTGTTGTTTTATGCTACAATGAAAGTTTACTAGATTGGCTCAGGTCATTGACATTTTGAGACATTTTTATTAAAAATCTGCTATTATTCTGTATGTATCCATGTGTCTGTGCCTGTGTGTCTGTCCTCTATATATGTGTGTTTGTATCTGTGTGTGTATAGGTACGTGCCATGCAGGGCTGTGCCCTGTGTATATTCGAGCTGGAGAGACAGCACAGGTTTCTCAGTCAGAAGGGGCTCTGTAAACTGCTGCGTGTGCTGAACTTCATGAGGACCATGATGCAGGCATTTCAGCAACATGAGCACCTCTACTGGCAGATATATAATGGTATATTAGAAGAACTTGTATAATTCAGCGTGATATTTCTATCTAGGAGTAATCTTGGTAGAACAAATTGAGCTCTCAAAATTTGAAGATAAAAATGAAAATGAACTGTTGATAAACTGTTTATCTACTATTGTATTAAGTATTGTGAGGTGTATCTGCCCTCCTAATGTATTTCTATCTCTTGTCATCCAGGTTCATTACACATTTACAATGTCTGCCGTTATTTGATGACTATGCAGTGCAGCGCACAGGTACTGTTCACTCCTGCCACTTTTCACTTCTGCTACTCATTCCTAAATCAGGGATTTCAAACATAAGGCTCACAGGCCAAAATCAGCCTGTCAAAGTCTCCGATCTGGCCCACTGGGTTGCTTTGAAAAATGTGAAGAAAGGCATAAATTTGGGGTTTTTAACTGTGATTTGTAAGTTTTACAACTTTTCCTAATGATAAAGACCTCATCTATTGCCATTCATACTACATCAAAGTAAGCAGTAGATAAGCAAACAAGTTCCAAGTTTTTTTACTCAGTCAAAGTGGGCTGTATCTGGCTCACGATATGAAATGAGTTTGACACCCCTGCCCTAAAGGAAAAGGAAAACATGAAGGATGGTGAGAAAATCATGTGTGACAGAGACTGAATATCTAACAGAATGTTTGGACTGATCGTGAGTGACAATATTTCAGTTTTAATTGATTGAGCCTCTGCACATTGCACAACACAACTCCTAAAACTGTGTAATATTATTATATAATGAATGTAGTGTATAATAAAATTGTGTAGTTGTCTTTTTAATCCTTTGTGATACTCACAGCCTCCGTTTGTCATCCTATTCAGGCACTGGAGTACCTCCTGTGGGCAAGCATCAGTTTAGAGTTGTCCATCCCTCTGATGACAGCTAAGTATCTGCCAGTGATTGTCACACTCTACTGTGCCGTCTGCCAGTGTTACTATGACAACCATGCTGAGGTGCAGGCGGAGGTGAAATACGTCAGCGTCAGACACCTACAAATACACAATTTGATCCTTCACAGGCTGATCTAATCAGTAATAAATGCTAATTGTAACTTGGTGTTGATCTTTATGTAATTTTCTTAGCCTGCCTGCTGTTAATCAGCACAAGGCACTAAATTATTCCTCATGCTTGACTGTGCAAAAAGAAAGTCTTGCTGGTATGGTTAACCCATGAGTATATTTGCTAACTACATTTGTTTGTATATTTTATTTTGAAATGCAACCAACATATTGTTGCAATAAAAGTTAATTGGAGTCTGAATCCTATTTTGGGCTGTGTTTGTGTGTCCTCAAATGCTCTCAGGAATTTGCCCGGAGAGCCCTCGGAAAAATCAATGAATTAGCAAAACTCGGGGAGCACAGTGAAGTTCCTGCCACCAGAGAGACTCAGAGAGCTTACAAAGATGCCTCCATCAAGGCAAGAAACTTGGCCTTGAGATACATCAGCACACAATGTTGTTGTGATAAAATGTTGTTGTTTCTCAGTGTGTTAGATACAGCAATGTCCATACTTACATGCTCACAACTGAATATAGTCACTTCTGAAGAAGCTTACTTACCTTGTCAGTGTTTTCCAGTATCGATGTGCTCTTCTTTGGTTAACATTTGAAAGGTGATTGAGAGCGTTCTGTTTTTCAGCTTGGTGCCATGATTTTCAAGCGAGCAGCATTTGAGACCCGAAAGAGACCCAGAACCCTGTACAAGAGCAAAATCAAAAGCACCCTGAAGGACATACCTAATGTAATGGGATCTACTTTACTGCCATATCATCATATTTAATGTTAATTCTTACTTTTAAATGCAGTGTAATTTAGGGGCTCTTCTTAGTTGTTTAACTCTGTATAATCTGTGTTATCACCTTTAAATCTTCCATCACTCTATGCATTGCCTTTGTTGGATTTCTATAATAAAAATAATTAAATAACCCCGTGCCATATATTTTAATTGTTTAAACCCTAGATTTCTGTTTTAGTTCTGAATTTGAATTTGTTTTTTGCAACCTGTTTGCTTCTAAGGACATCTAATGTTGTGAGTCGGTGTTGTAACTAAAATCACATGCCTATGTGTGTGTACTGTAGGTGCCATGGCCTCGTACCCCAACAGAGCGCCTACTAACAGGTTTGTTTGAGTGCAGCGCAGCACAGTTCCTGGGCATTTTGGAAGCACTCTGGGACAGCAACACGCGCCCACTTCAAATGAGAATGCCTGAAGATCCGGAGCTACAAGAGGTCTACCTGGAACTCCTGTCTGCTGGAATTAGTTTGTTATCTGGTTAGTGAAACAAATACACAATAAAATTTTTTTTAATAATTTCAGTAAGTGGACAGTTAGGTGAGGGATTCTGAGTGGGTAATGTATGGCTGTGTCTGTCAAGGTGTCACTGGTGAGCAGAGGTATGATGACCACCCGTGCCTGTCTCCTCTTGTTCTGACACCGAATTCGACTCTGATAGATTTAGCCATTTCAGGTCAGTCATTTTGGTCCTTTATTACAATCAGCATGTGTGTTTATTTTGTGCATTGCTTCAAAAGTCAGTATGAGATAAGGAGATGTGTTGTGTTGCCAGGAGAAAACAAAATACCCATCATGTCTGCAGTGAGGTTCATCAAACTGCTGTTTCAGTACAAACAGCTGGATGCATTTACTGAACTCACCACAGAGATGCTGCAGGTTTTGTCTGTAAGTAGCACACAAGCAAAAATGCTTTCATTCATATTAATGAGAAAAGTGGAATACATCAGGTTTCACTTGCATTTCAAGACTGATGATTCGGTTTGGGGCGTCCACTGTTTGAATGATCATCAGGGAAGTTTTTGTTTCATTTGGCTTTCTCTAATCACAGAATTTGGATGGCCAATCATTCAGGAGAGAAAAGCAGGAGCTTGCTTTGCTTCACAGTTTCAACATTTTGCTGTCTACCCAGAGGAGCCCTCCCAAAGAAGACATCACAAGCAAAGGTAGAAATAGTAAATCTACCACATACAGACTTATTACATTTTTCAGGCTCCAAACTTTTATTTTGAAAAATAAATCTTATCAATAAAGGATTCATTAAATAGCTTTCTGCCTCTCTGTCCTTGAATTTTAAATTTTTGTTTGTGTTTTTAAGCTGCTACAGAGTTTATCAGTATATTAATTATTTACCGCATGTAATACATCCAATTTTTATCAAAATTAGCCAACGGATAAGTATATCTGGAAACTAATTTTTCAAATCAGTTACCCCAGCAGCATGCTAGCACAAAGTCTGAGTAATGTTCAATCAATATTGTGAGAATAGAGCTGGTAAAGGTTTAGATATTTCACTGAAAGCAAGTAGGTATTATGTAACTTCTGTCCAGGGATCACCACTTACCTAAATCAAATAGAGTACATATGAGAAATTTCAACTGCAGAAAATGTCTGGATCTATTTTTTCGCAATGTTTTTAAATCAAATAATGTACTAAACATTGATTAATTGTTAGTATGGTGGTCAGTGGTGAGCCTTGGTTCCTCAGATTATTCAAAACTAATCTCAGCAGTCACAATATAAAGTGGTCATGTTCTTTTATGTTTCCACAGACCAACATAAGGTTTCACTTTCTATGAGTGGTAAACTGACGGATCTGGTAGAAACCCTTCACAAGTCTGTCTGTGATTCTGCTCCTGTAAGTTTCTATGCCACGTACTATTTGCAGGTGTTTCTGTTGAGGATAAAGGATTAGGGTTCAGGCTAAAGTTAGAAATCAGAGGAGGAGATTTATAAGCATTTAAGCTGTGTGTGTTTGTGTCTGTGTAGGAGGTGCAGCCAGATGCAGACCTGATTTTGGATATTGTGTTGTTCCTGTGGGGTAAGATGAAAGCGGTGATACAGAGAGATCCTCTGCAAAATCATGACAAGGTGTGTGTTCAAAAAAACATTCCCTGCGGCTGCTTCCAGCTTTATTGCTGTTAAATATAAAACTTTGCATATTATATTCATGAATTTTCATTGTTCTGTTCATTTGTCTTTTTTGCTGTTTGTAAATATATTTTTGCAGTGGTTGTGGTGTCTTTATGTGTTGTATGAGGTGGCCCTCGCCTGTGACCTGGCAGCTGTTGACTGTATCATGATAGCAGAGATGAGCCACACATTGGGCATGCTGCTTGAGAATGCAGCTGAATATTTTCTTGAAACTTCAACGTCAGGTGAGAGGTTATTTTCTGCCACTTGCCCTGTTACGGTCTGCTGGAGATTTAAAGTTATTGTTGTTTGTACTGTATCTATTTGATCTTGCACTGTCACAAACACACGCATTCGCACACATGCACTACAGATGCAAACCAAAGCTTTGATAATATTTTTATTCTCATGTCTTATCTCCAGGAGTTTGCGAAAGAGACTGTGATGATGCAAAGCCAAACTCTTTCTCTATTCTTGAGGTATGTAAATAGACTGGTTGGGCATACCATCAAAATGTGAACAAATGACATCATACTGCATGGTGCTATTGGGCCGTGTCCTGTCTCTTGTTTACTGAAAGTATGAAGTGAACTTTGTATATGTGTGTTTGTGTTTGCAGAGTTCAAGCACAGAGCTGCTTCAGAAAGTGTGTGAGGTGGTAAAGAGGGGTCTCGAGGCTTTGGCAAGGGGTGTGGCTACGCTGGCCCCCCAGGACTGCTCAGCTTTCACTGACTTTGCGTTCATGCAGGTACACAGTCATCTTGTCCCACACTCATTTCTAGCATTTTTGTAAATATTCTTTCTCACATTTACTGAGTTTATTTACTAAATCTTGTATGGGCATGGAGTTTTTTTTAATTGCATGTGTTCTTCTTCTGATAGAAATTTAGTCCCCTCCAGTCATCGGCTTTTTCCACAACTTCTTCAACATCATCAAAACACAGAAATGAAGACGATAAAATAAATCTGAAAAAAGGAGAGGTGGAAACTCAGAAAGAATCTGACTTAAAAGGCTGTCAACAAACTGAAGCCACATGGATGTATCTTCTGATCAAAGATCTCCACCTAGAGTTGGACATTATCCTCCACAGGGCTTCCCTCAAATTGCTGCAGCTAAATGCAGGTCAGAGTTGCTCTGGTGGTGGTTTTGTTCACCAGTGATTTTGGACAAGTAGTTCAAGCTCTGCACTGTCTGAAATGGCAAAATGTTGCTACTTCACACTTGCACATTATATCCATATAAACAGAAGTTAAAATCTGGTAACAGTTAATCATAATTAGAGGTAATGAAATAAATATGCTTACCAACAAGTTGTATGTCTGAATATAATATAAATTGTCAGTAAAATGTCTTTGTTTAGTTGTAGAGTCTGAACTTTTGGACCGGATCAAAAAAAACAAGGTGTCCAAAGCTCTGTTCCTGATCCAGAAAGCTTTGCTGGTGTACAACAACATGGAACAAAGTGACATCAGTGAAACCAAAAGTCTGCTGGAGGTTAAACAAGCAGAATACTCTCACAACATTTGGTTGATTATAGCCACATTTTGACTTACTGGTGTTTAATATTAGTTTTAAGGACGTGTGAAAATTATACTGCTGTGTGCTCTTGATAGGATGCTGCTACCCTCATAGAGAAAGCAGGTATGGAGGAGAGAAAAGTGTACATGTCCTCCACTCCTAATACTACATCTGAAGATAAAGGCAAAGGAATCAAGGAGGACGGACAGAGCCCTCCACCTCCTCCTGTCCTACTGTCACGCAACGACCACTCCATGAGCTTTGCCCCAGCACCTTATAACTTAGAGGGACAAGTGAGATTTACATTTAATTATGCCATCATCTTACTAATCCTAATAACCTAACAGTGAGCAAATAACCCACACATGTTCAACACTTTTTGAAATCTTTCTTCTTTTGTTTCCTTTGAGGTGTGCTGGTACCAGCTTTGCGGTCGGGTAGCTGGGGGCATAAACCGGAAAGTCCGGCTTGGAGACTGCAGCCTGCCAGGAACTGGAAATATGGTGCAGTTTATTTCTTCACCGAAGAAGAATATCAAGTGTAGCGAAACTCATTTTTGTCATTATCACTTACCTCTGTGTATATGATTTTGTTTCAAGGTACCAGCTCTATCTGGTGAATGTGTGCTGAGGGTGGAGGGTCTGGAGCCCAATCAGAAGTATGTGTTTGCTGTTGCAGCATACAACAGTCAGGGAAAGCTACTGGGCAGTACTATAGGGGGGACAACATTACCACTGTTGGCATCCATGCCTGTACCACTGCTTTCCTCTTGGGCTCATTTGGCTAAGGTACAATTTCAAGCTACTCTACACCTGTACCAAGTAGACAGAGAAATGTTTGGACTATGTTTTTAGCCTTGTTGACTTTTTCTTCAGGTGGCTTTTCAAACAGAGCAGTATGCTGTAGCAAAAAGAGCCTGCAGAGAACTTTGGAGCCACTGCATCTACCCTGACAGTGAGTCCAACGGCAAAGAGGATAGACTAGCCACCACAGGGTGAGGAGGGAAACACACAGCACACAGTACAAGTCAAGGAATTTGTGTTTTTTGTTTTGTATTTACTTACCTCCTACTCTGTCTTCATTTATCATGCTAAAGACTACGCAAAGAAATCCTGCAGTACTCCTCTCTTCACCTGTGTCAGCTGTTTCTCACGTCCATCTTCATAGAGACAGAGATCAACATTCAGCAGGGATCACTCTATTGTGACTCATTCAGTGACAATGGACCATTTATCTGGGAAAAAGTAAATACCTGAGAATTGCTGAGCGCTGTGCAGTGACGTTAACTTATAGACTTATTTTGCATTTTCTAAATGGAATACCAATCCAGTGATTTTTCTTTTTGGTATTGATCAGAGATACATATGTGCTCATGTTTGTATGCAGGAAGCCAGACTGGCAGAATGCGAGCGAATACTGGTGGCCATGCACTTGGCGATGTGTTTGAATGATGCGGCAGCTGCTTTGCAGGCTGCAGTTAGCTGCTACGGGCTCCTGGCACCTATAATGTTCCATCAGATTACGTGTGACTCTGTGGTACAAGTATGCAACCAGCACGTCCATAAAAGTATTAATACTATAACATAATAAGAATTAAAAATGAATGTGTTCGTACCTGTGTTTGTGTTCTGGTGTTCAGGTACTAAAAAAATGCTTGATGGTGTTGGAGGAAAATTCAGGTCTTCTAAAACAAAAATGGACTGGAAACACCTCAGAATCTTTTATCCACATGATAGCCTGCATCACCTACTACCTGGCAAAGGTGTGTGTGTGTGCGTGTGTGTGTGTGCGTGTGTGTGTGTGTGTGTGTGTGTGACCGTGCGTGTGTGCGTACACGTATTGTTCATGTTTATTTGTGTACAAATAGATAACCTTTTGTAATTGGACGCACAGGTTTTAAAGTTTTCTACATAAAAAGAGTTTTGATTACTTCTTGCACTAATTGTTTACATGTATATATTTGCACTGCATATTGGTGGATTTACCACTACATAACATCTTTTTGCATAGTTTGAGACCATGCTTCAATGCCAATCCATTTGTGTATTTATTATTTTGTGGTGACTTTTACTTACATTTACAGTGACTCACATGCAATTTAAAATAAAAACAAAACAAAAACTTTGTGCAAACTAACTGGGAACTCTTCTATTCTTCCGACAGACGTTGCGTGTGCTCAGGAAACACGAGATGGCCAAAGCAGTGATGGACTGTGGCTGCAGGCTACTTCAGGATGTCTATCATGCCCAGCTGCAGATTAGGAGACTCACCAATCAATCTGAGGGTGTAAGAGCTGTTTTCTGGATGCTGTTGTGATATATATTATTTATATACTTAAGTAAAGTACAACTTCTAGCATTTTTGTGTATCTCCATGTGTATAGCGTAAAACAGCAGATCAAGCCACAGTCAAGAGTGAGATGAAAATAAGCCTTCAGCTGAAGGCACTGGAAAGAAAGAACAAGAAAATAACAGTTTCAGAAGGAACACACACCCCAGAGCCCGGTAATAAACACATGTACACACACTGGTCCTGTTAGTGGTGTGTAAAAGTCTCAAACTATTCCTTATTTCTTTGTATTTTGCTACCTAAATATGAAATTGGTGCAGTAATTTATTGAAATGTGGAAACATACACTGAAATACAGTAGATAAAAAAAAACAGAAAAAGCAAACAAAAATAATGAACATCTTTATTCTTCAACACAGCCTAAACTCTCTTGGGGAGGCTTTCTTGTGATTTGGAAGTAGTCAGGACTTCAGGAATGGTTCTCCGAGCTTCTTGAAGGACATTCAAAGCTCTTCTCTGGATGTTATCTGCCTTTTGTTCTGTTCCCCGTCAACATGATCCTACACTGATTCAGTAATGTTGAAGAAAAGCCAATCCGTTACTGATATTGTATTTTTCTATCCAGCCTTTACTGCATTGGCGGTGTGTTTGGGATCGTTCCTATCCTTAAAAATGATGCTTTCCAGATGATAAGCATCTGGAAAAGATACAATTTAAAATTATTTGCCAAGTCATAGATCAGTCTTAAGTGGCTTAATAAAAGCATTTTCTGAAAATGAGTGACAAAATAGCCAATGTCCAAAACCCTTCAGCCTCGGGTGTTGTTCAACAACACTTAAAGAATTACAAGGTTGACTCTTTGAAAACAAATCAGGAAGAAATGAGGGATGGCACAAGATTTTTGCACAGTAATGCTTATAGAAGAAAGTTTGCATTTTTGTTTTTAATCCTGTAATTGTTGGACTGATTTCTATGTATTTTTTGTATTTTTTCATATATTTTTCCAGAGACTTCTCAGACACTGACCGTCTCAGAAGATCCAAACTTATTGTACGAGCTGATCTCCAGCGGTACATTAAAGGATGCCTACATGCATGGTAAGCTGTATAGTCTTTCATACTTTTTTATGATGTAATTAGTATTGTTAATTGGTAGGTTTGTTCGTGTGTGTGTCCTTGATAGTAATGAAACTCAGACGCAAGGTGTATTTTACTGAGTTTGCTGCACTGCTACTCCAAAGAACCATGAAAGAAGGCCACATAGACCTTGTGTTGGAATGGGGGCAGAGCCTGTTTCAGTTTCTTTCCAGGTATGCTTTTAATATAAAACTCTTCAATATATTTTTAAAAGTTACAGACACCTAAATATATCAGAAAGATATGAATGTCTGTTTCATTAAGTAAAGTTCGTGAATAGTTTTCTCTTTGGCAGCCGTGATGAGGCGATGGTACTGTCTGCAAAATGTTTGGAGGGGCACGGTCAGATTAGAAAAAGAAGTGGAAACCAGAATGCAAAAGGAAACGAAACCTCCCAGGTGATGATACAACATGTGCACACATGCATGTAGTTCTTAAGGGCAGGCAATATCTGAGCTACACTGACAAAAATGTACATTACTTCTCTTGATCTTTGGCTCACCAGGCTCAGTTTTATTGCCAAAATAATGCTGTGGCTTGAGAGAAAACTTGGTTACTGTAATATTAACTAAAAGCAATAACATGTGCTGCCCTTTAAAACAGAACAAGAACGCTTCTTCACATGATGATACAAGAAAGAAAGCAAAGCATAAATTGGCACAGAATATGCTTTGGAAAATGAGGACTCACAGGTAGAGCATCTGTGTCTTTGTTTTTCTGTTTTCGGGAGGTTTCTTGATCATTTCTGTAAGTCCATATATAATGGATGTGTTCATGTTTGTAGGGAAGTGCTGGCTGTGGAGAACTTGCTTGCTATGATTTCATCTGTGATGCAGCGCCAAGAGAAGAGGCTGCAGCTGAGGCACACTTGCACTGAGGAGAGGGTGTGGAGATCACACCTGAACTACTGCATGGCTCAGGCCCATTTAGCAGTGTTTTACCAGCGTCTGGTCCAACAACACGGAGGAGACCTGGATCAGAGGTTCACACACAGAGATGCCAGATATTATCCTTTACTTTTTCAGTTTTTTTTCTCTTTGTAATAAAATACTCACACTTATATGAACACTAAAAAAAACATTTTTCTGATTGATGCTAAGCAGCTTTGCCTTGTTTTGGGGTGGCAGTGCATTTACTTTTACGTGTATTATCTGAGCTGAGATACTGTAGTACTTCACATGGTTGACTAATTATAGCATGTCCTGTACTGTTTGCTCTTTGCACAGATACAGCCAGTTTCATCCTTTGTATTTTTCTCTGGCTTACTCTGGTGTCCTGGTATGGAGGAACAACTCACAGCAACATGAGTTGGAGTCTTCAAATGAAGCTGTCTTACATGAAGACTCATCTGATCACAAGGACTATGTCATGACAGCTCACAAAGATAGAGGCAGAAAGGAAGGTGAGAAAAAAAAAGGCACACGGAAAATAATGTGAAGAGAAAAGCTAGCATCTGGTCTGTCTGTCATCATTTGTCTTAATCTTGTGTAGCAGTTGATGGCTCTGTCGCAGAGGACAGATGTAAGGAGGGAGAGGGCTCTCCTCATTCTCTGGAACAGCAGATGGAGGCACAGAGGTGCACTGGTGCCACACTGCTGGAGTCAATTAACAAAGTTGCTGTGCATCTCCGGAGAGCTATGGTACCATTGATACATATATGGATGTAAACTTATATATGACTTTACAGTGGCTCATCTGCATCCATCTTTAACCCCAGCATCCTCCTGTGTTACACCAACCCTCTGCATGTCCTCTTTCACTACATACGTGAACATTCTCTGTGGTCTTCCTCTTTTCCTCCTTCTTTAACAGCCTTTGTCCATTATACCCACTCCCCCTCCTCTGCACAACTTACAGTGCAACCTGGTGTACTAATATCCAATACTGTTCATTCTTTTCCAGGTGTTGGCTCATCGTGGCAACCACTGGACCACTCTGCAGTGTGTGTGTCAGGCACTGTGGGACCAAAGCTGCAGAATCACTGTCCTTGTACAGAGAGCTGCTCAGCTTGAAACTCCATGTACGATTACAGCAGAACAGCTACACAGTATCCTCACCCCACTGCTGGTGCTGGCTACTGACTTCATCATGGATATGCTGCAAAAACTAGGGGTGAGCTTCACATATTGCTATTTGTACTAATAGCTGCTTTCTAAAAACCTGCACATATTTTTATTCCTAAGTATAAAAGTATAAAGACAAAACCACAGCTTACATGTCACTATGTGTACTTTTACATTTTCATCTGCATTTTTGCCCCTGCTAGCTCTGGAGTTTGTATGACAGTGACTTGACTGAAGATGAGCTAGAGTCCAGTCTCCACTTCTCAGTCCCACTTGATGACAGCACCCAGGTGGATCTGCGTTGGGTCCGCACGTTGGTGTTGCACACTCTTGAGCGGCTCCATGACAGTGGCAAGTGGGAAAGCCTGGCCCACTTTGCTTTACTTTTCAACTCATACACACGGTGAATAAGACGTACTACCAATCTTCTTCTTCTTTTGGCTGCTTCTGTTAGTGGCCGCCACAGTGGATCATCTGCCTCCATCTCAACCTATCCCAGGCATCCTAATCTGTCACACTAACCCTCTGCATGTCCTCTATAAGACTTACTACAAATAGAAACATTTGTTAACATTTGTTACTTGTTAAGTAAATCAAATGATCTTTGAAGTCTTGTCATTGCAGGGGATTTGGGTGGGGTTGTTGTACTTTGCATGAAACATAAATTCAGCATAGGAAGCCAGAAAAACTCAAAATCATGTAATATATAAAAACTTGATGAATACTGTGTTTTTTCACTTTTTAATGACCAAGACATTCAGTTCCTCACAATCTATGTTCCTGACATTGTCTTGTGTGTTTGTTTCCATCTATGTAATGATACCAGGGATCGGTATACCGTTATCATAACTCCTCTGCTTGTCCACGCCCAGAGGATGTTGCTTGAAAGAATAAACTCTTTTGGAGGGCCCGCAGTCCCACAGCCACACCATGTCAACACACAGAAGGCCACTGGAAACGAGGTAGCACAGACCCATACACAGAAACGCACACACAAAGCATAGCAAAAAACAAAGAAAGTGCTTGTGTGCATGGGTGAATGAGGCAAGTTGTGTAAAGCGCTTTGATTTCTCAGATAAAGTAGAAAAGTGCCAGTCTATTTACCATTTACACTCCCCTTTACTGTAACTGTGGCTCACTTAGCTACCACCTGAGATACCACATTTAAATCAACCTCAGACTCCTCCTGTCTATGTGTCAAGGTATTCTTGGAGAAACCAAAGTTGGCCCTGATGCATTTATCAGAGTGTGAGTGTGTGTGAATATTAGATATAAATGCTTAGGTATATCTAAAAGCACCTTATGAATGTGTGTGTGAATGAGAATTTTAGTAGTAGTAAGAAGTAAAACTAAGGCAGTACAAATGGTTTTATACAGAAATATTGTGGAATATTTGAAAAACTTAAATTATTTCAGTTTGATGCTACAAAATATCTCATAACTCACAGCACCACGGAATCTATGTTTGTTCTAGTTGAAGTCCTTAGTTAATTAATCTCTTGTGTCTACAATCTTGCATTGTCTGTACTGTGCAGTAAATGAGTGTATATTATGCTTTACAGGTGACCAATAAAAGTTATGCAGGCTGCCAGCTTCTCAGTGGTCGGATCCATCACGCTGCACAGAAACGGCACCTTCACAAAAAAGCAGCACTAACAAACTCGATTCCTCGAGAAGCGGTTGATCTTACAGGTTTACACAGCCAAACAGCTCATCTAAAATAATGTTAACACTGGTTTGTGTGCAGTAAATAGTGATGACTAAATGCCAGAGTAAGAACTAAATGTTAGACAGTAACTTATCAATTGCAGCAGTGCAGATGCCATATTTTCATGTACATGCTGTATTTTTAAGGTGCAGAGATACAGCACTCCATGTCCCTCGTTTGTGTCCCACTGGATGTGGAGTACACGCTGAGCTGTTATCATCAAGCTCTTGAGAAAAAACCATATTGTCTTCAGATGTTCCAGCACAGTCGCTCACTGCTTGTGCTGCTTCTTGCAAACACACAGCCCTGTAAGTTCATCACTGCTTGAATAACACATCACTGTTTGAATAACACATCACGGTTTGAATAACAATACAATTAATACTCTTTGAACTGCTTGTGTCCCTCGTGAGGCTTTATGATACCGACACAGCATTGTCGGAGCCAAGGTCTCAGCCATTCAGCGAGCTTTGTGAATTTCAGTCCTGTTGTTATGCCCACTCCAAACATCCAACCATGTGACCTGACAGAGGAGGACTACAGTACTCCAGATGCTATCTATGGCTTCCCTATCAGCCGTGACCACTTGCAGACTATCATTTCTGCATACACCACTTCTATAAGTAAGAGAACTAAAAATGTTTAGAAACTGTTCAGACTTTTATTGCACATTTTACATAAATAAGGCAAATATCAACAAATGCAGACTAAGTGACCTTACAGCAACATAGGATGAACACATGTGAGCACATATTTCAGTGAGTCAGATGGTTTACTGTCCTTATAATTATCATTCACCTTTTCCTCAGAATATCTCAAGGCTAACAGCTGTGACTCCCTCAGAGTTCTGGCTCTGCATGAACTGGGAAACCTACAGTTCTACAGTGGAAACACACGGTTTGCAAACTGTTGTATATGAGTGTGTTGGAACAAGTCTTCAGCCTTGTATTAAATGCATTTACTTGTATTGAAATGTATTTAAAGCCTTTTATTAAAAGCAAAACTCAGATCGGCATGATTTATGATTCATTATGGTAAGAATTTTATTCCTGTTTGTGTTTTATTTCCAGAGCTGCTCACTCATGCTGGAGTAAAGCCATAGATTGTGCCTTGCAGAGCTCAGGTGTTTTGGAGAAATGGGATGGCGCGTCGCTTGGGAATGGCTCCCTGCAAGAAATTCTAAGGAAGGCTGGAATGTGGGGATGTCTGCAGGCAGCTGTGGTCACTGCTAAGATAGCACAGTAGGTTTCACTGAGGTTTATCATTGACTTGTTGTGTTTTTTCATGTGTGTCGCAAGCATATGCCAAGCATACGGAGTAGGTTTCGCCAACTCCTGCTGCATGTTTTTGGCTCTGCAGGTTTATCTTAACTTCTGATATCAACCAGCGGACAAAGTACTGTCTCCTGTCTGCTTACCTGTTTAAGGTAAAACACATGGTTTGAGCAGATATACTGTTGCGTATTTTAATGTGTAGGTATGCATGTGTATGCAGTCATTCTGACATGCCAAGGGCAAAGCATGTAATAGACACCCAGTTCACTTTGCCTCTCCAAAGGGTGAAATAGACACATATGCAGAAGCTGCATTACCAACAGGGGGAGATAAATTTAAGCCAAGACATCAGTAGTGAGCAAAAATTGTATAAAGTGCATTCTAGAGTCCTTAATCGCCAGAAATGATTAAGCTAGGTGCCTAATATGTATTTACATGTAAATATGTTAATAATGTCTATTATAGAATGTCTATTATTAACAAATGATTTCCCCTGATTGTTTTAATGTTGTCTTGAAATAAAATATCTCTGCTGTTATTACAACTTACTGCAACTTCTGCACATGTGTACATTTCATGCTTTGGAGAGGCAAAGCATGAAGTGGACACAGTGGACTGGAGTGTCTATTACACATTTTTACTTCCTTCTTTAGAGTTTGCTGTGTTGCTCCATGGCTCAAGCCCAGGCAGACCTCCAGTACGCCTCCTACAGCATCGGAGATGAGTTGCTCCCTGGAGTTGACCTTTTCTCCGAGCCCCACAGGCTTCACCTCGGCACCACTGTGTCAAGCCTGAACTTCATTTGCCACTGGCTTTTAACCACTGGCTACTGCATCACGGTACACACACACAAACACTGTCCGCTATTCATCAGTGCTTATGATAAATAACTAGCTTTGTGTTAAGTTGTGTTTGTAATTTCAGCTGCTTCCCACACTAGCCCTCTATCTACATTTTGTGGGGACTGTGTGCAGAGACGTACAGCACACTGTTAAAGGCAAAATATTGAAGGTCAGAATTTGTTGTTTCTCCTGTGTTTGTATTCAAGTGTTTTGCTGTCATGATGGATTTTCTAATCTGCCTGCGTGTTTTCTGCAGATACGTGCCCTTACTGAACTGTGTCTGTTCACTGAAGCTGTGAAGGAGGTAGTTCAGCTCACACGTGGAACAGGTGTCCTTCTGCCTCATGGACAATACATTGCCAGTGCCTGTGTCGAAGTAAGAACATTTTGTTTTTAGAAGCTGAAAGAGAATTTTCAGTGTCTTTCCACATGTTCATTTTTTCATTTTCAGTACACTCGTGCCCTTTGTTGTCCTGGTACTGGGAAAGGGTTTTTTTAATGCATTGAACTTATGGAATCATCCATATGGAATTCTTATTATAGTTATAGTAATGATTACATTGGCTTTTTTCTATATGCAATATTTCACTGTTGTTCAGATTATTTCAGTTACACTTCAGGCCTTGTGCAGTTTTGGCCTCGTCCTTGAAATGTCATGTGCAGTACCCTCTCAGGAAGCCTGTCAATGATCTGTTTTAACTGTGAGCTGGTCTTGTCCTGTGAGCACTGCAAACTTCTGGTTATCACGTGGTAAAAAACTGAATTGAAACACTGTAAAATACTGTTTCTATATGTCATAGCACAGCCTTTCTGTGTAGAGTTTGCATGCTCTCCCCACAACCCTGATAAGAGAATTGATGGATATATGTCATAATTTCACATATTTTTTTGCTTTCTTTTGTGCAGCCTACAAAGACATTCTGTAGCAACAAGTCTCTTCTGGACAATGCAGAGGTATTCTCCACATTACTGTAAAGTCACACTTCAGAGTTTAAGTCTCTTAGTTGTACTAAATTTGGTCAACCCCCTTGCCCATCCCTGTCATTTTGGCTTTCCAGGCAAATTTGAAAACATAAGTTAACCAGATATATACACATGAAATCACCGAAGGAAATTCACAAACATATATACACAAGTACTGTACTAACCTCTTTTTTTTTGTGCTGCTCTTTCAGCTGCATACAACTTCTTTTAAATAGATGCTCTCTAAAGTAATCTACTTCATTGGATTCTTATGAATGTAATCTGTGTGTTTGTGGTGCTTGTGTTAAGGCTTTGGAGGAACTTGTGAACTGTGACTTTACTCCAGAAGTCTGCACCCTGTATGGACCAGCACTGTGCCTCAGATTTAACCTTGCTCGTGTCCAACTAGTTCTGGCACTTACTAATGCTGTCGCAGGCTTTCCTGTGCCAGGTCTGTAATAAGAATAATTCTCTTTCTTTTGTTTTGTTTCTGTTTGAGGTGATTTAAACAAAAAGATTAGAGGTAAAATTGACTCTAAACTCACATTTAATATATGCGTTTACATGCGAAAATTACATTGTTGTATACATAGTGCTGACTGTTAGCAACATAATTGCAATCTAAAAAGTTAAAGATGATTTGTCCATTTTTTTATGGGAGTAATACATTTGCATACACTCACATTAAAATATACTGTTCTGTATTTGTGCCCTAAATGTTCGAGTTCTCTTTAAACGCAACTTCGGTGATAGAAAAAGCTGAGCGGATGAGGCAGTTTTGATGCTTTACAATTGTGAAATTTCAAAAGTGTGGATGTCTTTCAGATTCTGTGGAGGGAGAAGTTTGTACCAGTGTAACAAGTTGTTCGGTGGACCCAAAAGATGATGAGCAGGAAGGTCCAGACACTGATGACTGCTGTCCAAAGACAGGAGAACAGAAAGTTCTCAATCTTGATGCTAAGACTGAGGATCTAAGCCCAGAAAGGATTAAGGTAAGACTCGTGGGGATTTAAGTTTTCTTTATTTCACACAGAAAATAAAGCACTCAAGGTTGATCTGCAGAATGTGAACGATGCCAAACACACAATAATTCCACATATTTTTTCCTGAATTCCTCTCCTCCTTTTGCAGTCCTTTAGGTAACATTTATGCAGACTCTTCTATAACACTCTTCTAAAACCTATGTATGAAAACAATCTGACCGAATTTCCTCATCCTCATTAAAATAATTATCCGTTCACAAGTATTATACAGGGTAGGATGAGCTGAGGCACACCCTTAAGAAATATGGATTCAATTCTCTGCCATTTGTCATCTCTTCTGTTATAGTTCCTTTTGCTGGAGCGCGCCTCCTTGTGGTTAAACACCATTTCAGAGCAGCTTGAATCTCATTCCTTGTGCAAAATGGAAACCCTGGAACTGATGATAGAATCCAGTGTTCTAAAGGGCAACCTCTACATGCAGCAAGCACATACCGCACTTTGGTACGATGACTTTATGCATGTCTACTGTATACATGTGTATATCTTACCTATCCTAAGCATTTTAATGCCCCCCCCTTCAGCTTTGAGACGGCAGTTTCATCTTTGAAGCTGCTCCAAACATCACCTGTGACTGTGAGAGGATCCGGGGCTGTAAGTGATTGGGCAAAATATTTAGATAAAGCATTAACAGAATCGAGTAGGTTGATACTTGAATGCTTGGTTATTATATTGCAACTGTTATATTACATTTTATTTTAATTCTTTAAGTAATCATAATAAGACAGCAGAAATGATTTGTTGTATACATGATCTTTCTTAAGGATGATAAAGATTTTGGTGAGTCAGACGCCCAGAATGGAGACTGTCCCAGAGTAGTTGAGGCCAGTGAGAGGATTGGAGTTCATCTGTGGTTACATTGCCGCTTAGCTTTGGTCCACAGCCTGGTTGCCCACAACCCTCGCACCGTTGAGCTTTTACCAGGTCTGGTCACGTGTTTGCCGTCTTTTTTATTCCAAGTGGTGGATTGTACATTAATTATATCGTAAATTAACAAAAAGTATGATAATAATAATAACAATGATAATAATAATAATAGCAATATAAATTATTATTATTATACTTTTTGTTAATTTACGATATATGTGGCACCATCTTTTCAAGGTAAGAACATTAATGAGGAGGCAGCCCGGGTGTTACAGGAGGGTCTCGATGAATGTGCACTGTGGGGAGACCTTGATATTCAAGCCCTGCTGTTGGTTGAAGGTGCCAGACTGGAAGCCCGGAGAGGCAAGACTGACAACAGCATGACAATGCTGCAGGTACCATCGCACACAAAGACAACCACAATATTTTCATTCTTTTTTGCAACAAAAGAAGCATGAAGAAAAAAGTATTAACAGAGCAGGAGACCAGAGCATGCGGTGTACATGCCTGATGTGTTGAATTCCAAGGCCATGCAGCCCTTGATTTAACCTGGATTTATACATGATCTTTGAATAATTTGGATCAATTTATACGTGATCCAAGTTTGAAGAATTCTCTCAAGACATTCCAGAGATTCTTGTGTTCAGCAGAATGGGACAGAGGTCACTTAGGGTGGCTGTGGCTACAATGTAGCTTGCCATCACCAGTGTGTGAATGTGTGTGTAAATGGGTGGATGACTGAATGTGTAAAGCGCTTTGGGGTCCTTAGGGACCAAGTAAAGCGCTATACAAATACAGGCCATTTACCATTTTTTTACTTAGACACCCCATTCTCTGCTCTGCTGACTTAGCTTCCTGAGACAGTAGCTATTAGTCACTGTTTATAAATTCAGATAAATATAAGTGCTTGTGTGCCGTTCGCCGTTTGTCCCTGTGTGTAGAAAGCAGTGAGCCTGCTGTCAGGACGGACACGCTTGCCACAGAAGTCTGTCATTACGCTGGCTCAGGCCACTTTGCTGCTCAGTGACTTAAGAGGGGCACAGAGTATCACACCTCTACAGCTGATGCAGAAACTGCTGAAGAAACAGGCAAGTGAAGACGCAAACACTAACACACACATATGTGTACATCATATTGTCGCTGTATATTCTGAAAGCAGACAAACATAACATTAACATTTATCTTTTTTCCCTCTCTTCTTTCAGCTGTGTGATTTTGGTGAAAGTGTGGAATTAGTTGATGGAAAAATGTGTTTCTTTCCTCCCGGACCACGCAACATCTACCTCCCATACTTCAACATACTAAACCAGACCAATTTGCAAATTGGTAAATTAGAAACATTCTGTTTATCATCCAGCACAAAGTACAACTTGGCCTTATGGGAATGTCATGAGTTTTAAAAGTATATATTTACAGAGCAGCCGACTCATAGGCAGACAGCAGCCCTGGTATTTAGAGCTATGCTGCAACAAGCAAAAAAGTAAAAATAAAAAATTCATAGTTTGAAATTTAAAATTCATTTTCTCTCAAAATGGATTTCATGCAGAAGGTGTGGATCGTGAACCCCAGCTAGGATTTTACGCTATACTCACTGAGGACATAGATGATGTTCTGTTTCCAAGATCTTCACCATTAATTGATCTGTTCACTGTTTTTTAATTCAGGGATTTATTATTCAGACTTTGAGTATTTTACAAAAATATTCCGTTGTTTAATGGCTTTACTGGGAGCCCCAGGTGATCTTTTTAAATTACTATTGCTAAGATATTTCATTTACTGTCATTAGAAGGTTAGTAAGATCACTACTAATATTTGGTTAATATTAAAAGTTTAAATTACTACATTTTTCTGTGAATAAATGTCTAAAAATGTCATTATTCTATCTTCTGCGTGTCTTTCTGCAGGAAACATCCTGGGTCAAAGTCAAATGGAGACACAGGTTTCTGCCAGCCAGTCATCACAGTCCACTTCAAGGCAGACTTTGCACCACTCTCTCCAGAATGAAAGCGACTCAAGCAATTTAATCTCCAAGCAATCCGACCACCTCCAGTCCTAAATGACTTAAATGCATCTTTTGTGCATATTTAAAGATGGAGGTGGATGTTGAAGGCTTTTATTTTCCTGGAGACCAAGAGTCCTATCACAAGTTTGTGTAGCAACACATTATTTTATCAGCTCAGTACATAAGAGCCAAAATACTGCATATAATTTCACATTTCTGCATATTTTAAGTCACTTTTAGTTCACGTCTAGAATAAATGAAATGGTATGCATTAATTTAAGCCCTTTTAATCTGAGGTACTCAAAGTTCTGCAAAGCATTGAAATGTGAATGTTCATTTATCAAGTCACACACACCAACAAGATTAGCCGTGGGTTTGGTGTCTTGTCCAAGGACACTTCTACACATGAAAGTGCAGAGGCTTGAACCACGAACCCTGCAAGCTACCCCACAGCTACCAAACTACATGGTGCTACCAGAGCTCTGTGTAGTTTTTGTTGTTCTTCTTGTGTGTTTATCTGCATCAGTAAATGGGTCAAATAAAATAAACACAAAAGAAAAGAGTAGTTTCAAACTGACGTATGAAATATGCGAGCCAGACAACTCTGAAAAGATAGACAGATAGACAAAGATGTTCAGTGACGGCTATTCAGTCTGGCAATGCAATGATCAACAAGTGCTTTCTGTCAGAAAAGGAATCGTTAATCTCTGAATTGACTTTTCCTTTTTGTTTCACAACAGGGTTGCACCTTTACCTGAATATTCTTCTGCTATAATTACACACTCTTTCTATCTTTCATTTCATTTCATTACACAAATAACATCAATGCAAACAAAGCATCAGGAGTACCAAAACTAGGTGTCACCAAACATTAATTCTGGCTTTTAAAGAATTGTAACTAAAATTGTGACTAAAAGTTAGTAAGATTTGCATTTTTGTTTACCTGTGAACATTTGTACACCATTCAGCCACAAGCTTTTGACCACAAACAGGAAAATAAACAACAGTGATTATCTTATTAAAATACAATGTTCCCCTGGGAAACCATGGATTCGCCCCTTGCTGGATTTTGACACTAAGGCCATATTAAATACTCCCCTAATAACGACAGCCTTTCCTGGTAGGACAACACCTCAGGGAACCTTACTCAAAGGTGTCAACCGACAGGGCTAAAGGATCTTTGGCAGATAACGAAAGAAATCCCAGAGGTGCCTTGATTGGTTTTGGCAGCTCCAGTTTTAAGATCAGGTATAAGGCCTAAACAGTTCTGAAGGTGTCTAAAAACAAAACTTAAATCATAGTCTTTTAAAATGCACTGAAAGCTACTAAGTAGAGGTGATTGGGTTGATCTGTGTATTGACAATATCAGTATCAACACTGGTATTGGTATCAGATCGATACTAGTGCAATAGAATTGATATTTTGTTTCAATCCTCTAAATTCAGTATGTAACCCACTGAATTGGGTTGAATAAAATATTTTTTTCCTAAATGGAAAAATTATATGTTGTGGAGGTAAACACAGACGACACGAGAGCTCTCGATTCTCCTGGTTTATTTTTCACCACAACACAACTGACTACTTTGCTCTCCAATACACAGCAACACACTTTCTGTACACTGGGTGTGAGTGGAGCCCTCCAGTGGTCCACCACAATGTCAAACGTGAAAACTGTCTGAACCTTTTTGTCATACCTAATTTATTCATAGCCTATATCCGGTTTAAACAACAGATGTTGAACCAAAGTGAATTAGATCCAGGCACATTCACATTTTAGGTCTCTTTCAAATATATTAATGATGAAAGGTGTGTTTTGTTGTATGAAGTAATTAACAAGGAAGGTAAAAATGACAGTGACTTAGTGGTCATTAAAATGTGTTCAGAATTTTCAAATGAATGATTTATCAAATAAATCATGACTCTTCACTACAAAAGATGCCTTTATAAGTTAAAAGTATTGGTATTGATATTAGCGATACTGGCCCTGTAATTATGGAACGCCAGGACTGCCATAATGAATTAATTAAATACACCATTAAATACTTAATTAAATTTGGCAATAATTAATTAAAATTGGAAATAATTAAAATGGGAAATAATTAATTAAATAAATATTTTTGACACATTTAATTAATTATTGACACATTTAACTAATTATTTATTTATTTCACATTTTAATTAATTATTGCCACATTTAATTAATTATTTAATGGTGTATTTAATTAATTCATTATGGCAGTCCTGGCGTTCCATATGTAATTACTTGGTATCAGATCAACACAAAAAACTAGAGTTTTGCACACCATTAGTACTTGAGCTGAACGCTTCATGACTTCCGGAAGTCATGTGCAGTTTTATTGTGAAACGTTCAACCGGATGTTCCGAGTGTCTAATCTCGCTTCACATCGGTCTGCATGCCAGAGTAACGGTAGTCGTTTCCTCAGATCCCCCAATTGTCTGGGTTTGTTGACGTTTGCAGAAGTGCAGCAGTAGTTAGTAACGGGGCTCTGACCCATGTTTAGACCAGCCGTGTGACAGTCAGCGAAGCTAGCCAGCTAGCTGGCTTAAATGGGTTTTCGAGTGAGAAGATGATCGCCTCACTCTCGAGAGGAAGTTTGATGGATGAGGTTCTTCACGGAGGTTTCAACGAGGTAACTTTACTCGGCGTTACTACTGCTAATGTTTATTAAGTTGTGTTTGCTGTAAACTGTAAAGCGATTAAATTTCTTAAACGTCAGCCAGTAGGACAATGAAGTTAACCTTAGATAAAAAAAAAAAAAAAAAAAATCCTTTATTGTAGTTTGTGCAGCTCAGGTAATGTTGACGCCGTTTTTGCTAATTTCATCTGACGGTTGTAAATGAAATAATTGGACAAATAATTGACGTGAGATGTAGTTATATGCGTGACTTGGATGGCTACAATAACGTTTAACGTAAAGGTTCACAGGAAATGAGACTCGACTGCTACCAAACATCGCAATTAAACATCACAATTAGCGTGAAATGAGCATTTCTGGTTTGTGGAGATGGGTAGGTTCTTTGTGGCGTATCCCGGACAACGGGATGTCACGTGACTGACCGATACCGGTAAGGATGTGGTAAACCCACGGATTGTACGAGTGAACCGTGTGAAGTACAATGGGGGGAGTATGGCGAGCTCTGCACCTCCACTCTGAACGTGAAGGTACATGACTGACTTCACGGAGTAAAAGTAAAATCCATTGGGACAATAGGCGGACCCTGCCCCCTCTCCCCCTGACCCAGTGGCGTAAACAAAGGCACCCGTGTGTTATGCCATTGTCGCAGGCTTCTTTGGCAGCCAGTCTAATGTGTGTGTTTGTGGTTTGTCGGATTTGTGCATCTGATTGATGGATTGCAGCAGCAGCTGGCAGCATATGTTTCCTGGGTGAACTCTCAGCTGAAGAGGAAACCAGGCTTGAAGCTCATCGCAGACCTCAGGCATGATCTGCAGGATGGGGTGGTGCTCACACAGCTAATCGAGATAGTTGGTAAATACAGTCCTGCACACTGACACACAAACAAATGGATGACATGATGAAATAACAATAGAGGGGAAAAAACAAAATAAACCACCAATAAAATTTTCTTTAATTTAGGGTTGAACACAGTCTGTGGTCAACACCTGTTTGTCTTTTTTAACACTTGTTCTTTACATGGCTGTTAATGATGTTTCTTATTCTCTTTGGGAGCTGGGGAGGTGCTGGAGGGAGTGTATGCAGCTCCACAAAACAAAGAGGAGAGCAGGAAGAATGTGGAGGAAGTCTTGCGTTTCATTTCCTCCAGGCACATACGCATGCCTCACATATCCGCAAGAGGTAAACCTACAGAAAAATATGTATTTCCGCTCTTTTTTTTCTTTTCTTCATTTCAAGAGTAGATGTTCCTAAACTTTCTGTGGCTCCTTATTCACTGTTGTAGCCAGGAAGAGTTATTAAAATCAGAACTTAAAGTCCATAAAACACTTGTATCAAATATATCTATTTGTCTATAAGTGTAAACAGTGTCTAAAAGAGCAGGGAAACTCTTAACATGTGCTTCTTTTCTTTTTGCAGACATTGTCGATGGTAATCTGAAATCTGTAATGAGGGTAATTCTGGCATTGGCAGCCCATTTCAAACCCACAGCCAATCACAGGAATGCTTCTGGGAGCGGGAGGAGGTTGACGAGAGGCCATGCCAGTCACAACCCTCTGTCCACTGTTGCTCTAGCTCAGGGTGCCGCTGCTACTCTGGCATCAGCTCGACACGATGCCTCGCTGCCCACACATACTGCACGCCTCCACAGGTATGCCGGCCACATGGTGTAAATATAATCATGGGTGTAAACTCTTATCTCCATAGATTTCTGTTTAAAATCATGCAGAGGCTGCTTTCCTGTCATTTGCTTTGATGTAGTTTGGACAAATGTAAGGTTTTTGTTGTAAAATTCCTCTGTCCACTTATTTTAATTTGCACCTGAAAGTGGTTACTCTTTTCATACAAGTCAATCCAATGGGCCCACAGATCTAACAGACTAAAGTTAGCCGGCATTGTAGAAACACCTCAGCTTCTGCAGAGGACACTGTGAGATGCATCATGACCTGCTGCCGAGTGAGTTTAACTGTGGATTCAGTTGACGGCATCACTATGAGCACACAGTTATTAGTTCAGAGGACTTTCACTCACTTTTATAAAACCAACAACATGCTTAACTAGTAATTTTTGACCCCACAACTGTATGATTTTGATGATCATACAGTTGTATGATTAAGTTGTTAAATAATTAATGCACTGCCAGATGTGCAGTGCCTGAAAGCTGAGTCAGAAATAATTAAAGATATTTATCGTCAAACCGTTTAGCACCTCTACGTTTTTTAGATTTGAGTGCTTTGGAAGTGAATTGTGTGTCTTTGTGGAAACTAGCAAATGAATATTTGTTTGACAGAGTTGTATTTCAGCACATATGGCCTAATCATTGTTGTGTATTTGATAAAAGTAAAGCTGCCCATCATATTTTTTTGTATTTGCACAAGACTTCTTATGTCTTGAAGCTGAAAAAGCTCATTGGTGTAAACAGGGCTGTAGCATACAGTCAGGTATGTTATTATTGTTTGCCTGTTTATGAAGTCTAGCACAGAAAAAATATGATACAATTGATTTATTTGTACATTATTCTTGTCTTAGTTTGTCATACCTGCAAGAAATTATTCATATTCTAGGTAAGTAACTAAGAATCTGGCATTTGAGCTCCTATTTTTTTTTTATCTGTGGAGGAAACAAAAAATTCAAGCTGGCTAAAGCTTCCTTTTAGTCACATTTCAGCTGAACCTGTGCTCTCTATGGCAGAGTAATTAGTACAGCTGTGTCGTAAGCTCTAAAAGGACTGATTTTTAGCTTTAAATGGCACCAGAGATGGTCAGATGCGGAGTAACAGAGCAACGGCTCTGTAGTCTTTGCTGTCCTCTGGTGGACAAACACCAATCGTCACGTTTCCATCCTCACAAACGCTATAAAATAAAGAATGTCTCTGTGTGCAAGTTGAAACACTCTTTTCGGTTGTCTTTCAGCGGCTGTGGATTGGATGGGGAGAAGAGTGTGTGTGTCCGTGCACTGGTTGAACAGTATGAAAGAGGAGCCCCAGATGAACAGGATAACCTTCAGCAGAGCAGGTAATTTTGCACAAGCCTGTGTTTGTCATTGCAGTTATAGTCATGCAGGGAAATAAATTTAGTGTGAATTTAAAATGGTCTGAGGTAGCTGCACTGACTGAACATGGCTATAACTTTTGGATTAATAAGGCAAGCCTGTTTTCTGTACTATACAAGGTAACAGAGCTTTATTTCTAATTCATTTTATTTGTAGAAATATAGTTTGTTATATTATCAGGATGAAGCCTCTTACAATGAAGTGTTAGAATTATACTATGAGTACTTTGGCGAGGTTCAGATCAAACCCTAGAGATCACTTGAGATTCCTTCTTTCTTTCCACAAGTTTTTCCTTTAACAATATGCTCAGAAATACTCAGTGCACCTATCTGTGCATATATAACATTATAGTATTATAGCTGATATCTAGAAGCTTTAATACTATAAACATCAAACATCAAACTTCAATGAAAGCCCACTCAGAGATGTTTACACAGACACTCCCTGTTTTTAATATTATAAGACATGTGCACCCAGACTAGGCCTAAATTGTTTGTGTCAACAATGCCCCTGACCTTTATCAGAGATCCCGCTTCTGTCTATTAGTTTTATTTGACAGAGTGATATAATTAAATGTTGTATTTAATTACAGCAGTAGAGTAACAGTATTTTTACATTAGAGAGGGCCTTTTAGCTGCTAACTTATTTAGGGTTGTTACAATGATGGATCCACAATTTGATTTTACGCTGAATGCTCTTTCACCCTTTTATTCAGACTTGGGATCACCACTAGGAGTAGACTAGCTTGTGAGGCTCTGAGCCTGGGTGTGTGGATTTTCAAGGGATCAGTAACTTGAAAGTAACATTTGAAGATCAGCAAATCTTTCCAATAAAAGGCCGACACCAAACTATTAGCTATATAGTTAGGTAGCCGTGTACTACAGGCTTGACTTAAAACACACTATTTTTCCAACTTTTCTCTCCTAAATTTGCCACTTTTATCTGTAAAAGTATGTGAATGTGGTTAGTGCTACGTGCAGCTCTGTTTATGTAAATTTGATATCTGTCATTTTTAAAACTTATTTTTCAGCAGTTTAAAAACAGAAAACCACATTTTTGTGGTGTGTGTGTGTTTTATTTTGCAGAAACTGCCTGACAGAGCATATGACTTTGGTCTTAGTGCTGCAAGTTTTGTTCCTTTGTGTGTGTGTGTGTGTGTGTGTGTGTGTGTGTGTGAGAGAGAGAGAGAGAGAGAGTGTGTGAGAGAGAGAGAGAGAAAGAGAGAGTGTTTTAGTACATCTGAGCAAACCACAGGCAGATGACAGGGGAAAAAAAATCAACCTTTGTCTTCTCAAATCACATGTCCATTTTGAAGTTATGTGATCATATTTTTAGTTACAGTTATTTTTAGAGCGAGGGATGAATTAATTGATTATTTGTAGTCCGGTGGGGGTTTGTCTTCTCAGAGAGACACGGATTCATCAGAGATATAAATAAAACCCGATGCTGCAGTCCTTCCCATATGTTGCTCATTTGAGAGATACTAAGCTGCTGCGCTGATTGCCATGGTAACCCATAGCTAGCTAGAGGCTGGGGAGCGGATGTTTCAGCATGAGGAGATTCACAAATTGCCATTAGTTTGTCTTAGCTGTAGATGCTAGACTCTCGCAGACAAAGTCAACTACTTGGAGTTGTTAAGTACCAGCTGAAGCGGCCATAGCTTGCTATGGGGGGTGCGCAGATAAAATGGTAAGACAAGATACTGATGCTGTGTGGGTTTGTGGTGATTCCTGAGGTTTGTGTGAGGTTATGCATGTTTGAGCATAACTGAAAGTTTGGTTAGTTCAAGTGTAACAAGTGAGTGTAGTATGGTTATTCTCACGGGTTGATTTTGATCCCTTCAGGCTCCTTTCCTCCAGGATATGAGACATGAGACATTTATCTGCAAAGATTTGCAAAAGAGACGCTCTGGTAGCAGTTTACATGCTTTGCTTACAACATGTTTACAATGCTTTGTGCATGATAACTGTCACTTTTGTCTTGTGGTTGTTGTGTTTTTTTTCTCATGCTACTAAAAATGCAAATACGTGTTATGAAGGACATGCAGTCAGAACCTGAAACAAAGACATCTGAGTCAGCATTAAATGGAGGTTCATACATGGTGTAAAGTAATATTACTTCTGGTGTGGACAGTAAACTAGGAAAGGTTACGACTGACCTTCTGAAGGTAAAGCATTTTTTTCCAAGCTAGGAAGAAGACCCTGAGGTGAAAAACAGAGACTGGAGATTTCAAAAAAAAAAAAATTTTTTCTGGAGAGGATGCTATCGGTCTCTGCTATCCTACAGAAAAGTGTAGCTCCTCTGTAGGCGTGCAAAATACAGCTGACAGAGAGTTAAATGAATGAAAAGTATTTTAAATCTTTATGTAGGTGCACACATCTACATGCTTCTGTAGTACAAGATGATTAATGAATGTTTTGTCCTTTATGAGCCTCAGCTCTGTTAGTCCGCTGTCATCACCAAGAGCTCCAGCGAGCAGCCACTCAGACAGGCAGGAGCAAGACCAGGAGCAACAGCAGAGCAGTGGTGAGACACAACTCGTCACTTCAGGTTCATTTCTAAATTTCTCCAAATTTCCCACTGACATCAGTGACACTGTGTTATTTGTTTGTACATGTGTGCGCATGCAGCCGAGTCATCTCAAGTTGCAGTGGAGATGGCATGGGGGGACACTCTCAATGATACTTTGGAGAAAGAGGTCCAAGAGACACGAAAAATGGTGTCTGCATTACAGGTGTGTTCATCATAAACCTCCGTGTTTGATCACTGATGTGCTTCTTCGCATATTGTGAAGCAGTGCTTGTATTTTGGTCATGTTTTAGTACATATAGTAAAAGAAGGCTTCAGGTGATTTTTGAGATTTCTTTTTAAAAGAACTGTGTGGGGGTCATGGTTCAGTTCCCTGCACTGGACCAGAACACATCACCTAAACAACATAAACATGCAAGGTCCTGTTTATGTTGTTTACCTACTGACTTTTACTTGATGCAGGATTGTAATGCAATTCTTACTAGCTTTTATTTTAGTTCTTAACATACACCATGTACACAGCTGCACTGCCTCATAAGGCAGCGGTCCCCAACCCCCGGGCCTCGGACCGGTACCGGTCCGTGAGTCGTTTGGTACCGGGCCGCGAGAGTTGAGGCTCAGGTGTAAAATGTATGGTTTTCAGGGTTTTTATCAGTTTTCAGCGTTGTTTTGTTATCGTTTTTATCGTTAACTCGGTTTTCCTGGGTCTTTTCACGCGTGTTATGAATAAATCTTCTTTTTTTCGGTACCGGTACTAGTTTTATTTTGTTGTATTCATCCGCGACACCTTAAAGGCCGGTCCGTGAAAATATTGTCGGGCATAAACCGGTCCGTGAGGCAAAAAAGGTTGGGGACCGCTGTCATAAGGCAATCTGCCAGCTAATGTAACACCGTGCAAACTGCTGTCACATGTGTGTGCCTTTGAAGGCTCTGCTGCTGCGTGGTTCGCTGCCCGAGGACGAGCAGGATGCGTCTTTGACTTTGGAACAAGGGAACACATCTGAACAGCAGCTGGTAATAATGCTTTCTTTTTCTTAGTTTTTCCACTCACATTTGTTGCCTTTATTTCATCCCTGCTGTCTGCTCTCTCTCTTGCTGTCTCTCTTTCTGTGTCATTCCTGTGTCATTTTCGTCGTCAACCCTTTGTGTTCACTACAGATCACGTTACTTTTTCATAGCTGTGGTTTTTGTGTGTGCGCATGTCTCAGAGGGTGACACGGGTATCAATTTCACTGTTTTCCCACTCTCACACACATTCCCTCTTTCTCCTTTTTTCCAGGTAGTCATTCGCAGTCGTTTAGATCAGAGTATGGAGGAAGCTCAAGAGCTGAAGGTACAGTTACTTTTTACAGGGTTTTTCTATGTCATTGTTTTCTCATCTTGTTTTTGTTGGGAAACATGACACCTAGAATGGATTTGTGGCGTACACATTGCGATTAATTATTAACATTATTAACGTTGTGTTTGCTGCTTCAGAGGGAACTGTTGTGCTGTAAGCAGGAAGTGAGGAACCTGCAGGGAGTCAAGGTGGGACAAATCTAGATCCAGTTAATAATCTTAGTGCTTAGTGGAAAATAATTCTAGTTATATTGAAAAAGTGCCGACTTTCTGTTGGGTTGTTGTTGTGCAGGACGCCCAGCAGCAGAGACTGTGCACTCAGGAGGCGCTGATACTGCAGATGAAGCAAGAGCTGCTCAGAGCCAGCATGACGAAGGATGAACTCAACAGCAAGAATGTACAATACAATACAATTCTATTTTTTTGGTTGTTTTTTATCGCATAAATTCAAAGTCTTGTTTACAAGAAAGTTGGGCACTTTGCATTATAGATGTGTTGTGCACAGTCCCTCACCCGTGGAAATGTGTTGCAGGCAGAGCTACAGTGGAAGCTGGAGGAATGCAACAGGCTGTGGGCTGAATGCAAGGTGACCTACTCTAGTTTATTATTTGAGTCTCACTTTGGCATTTATCATTACAACACATTTGTGCAATAAGGTTTGACTAAATGTAGAACCACGTATTTCCTCTTTGGTTGGTTGGGCGTGAGCAGAAGGAGGTCGCTCAGAAGGACAGACTTCTACAGCAACTCAAACACAAGTTCGAAGAAAGCCAGAACATGCAGGTGTGAAGCTCTCTCTCTCTCTCTCTCCCCTCTCCCACCCCCCCACCCCCCCCCGTTGACAAGATGTCTTGATTAATGGAGAAGTATTAATCAGTCTTTTTAACCACATGGCAATTAAACCACTGCCCTGAAACATAGCTTTAGATAGGAAGTCCTCTTAAGTAGATCTATAAACTCATCCTTATAAGTAACTTAAATTTCCTCCTGAGGTTTCTTTAACTTAAAATAAGGTAACAAGACTTTCTGTCTAGCATTCACACTCTGATGAACGCATCTTAGATTTCAGTATTTTGACCAAGTATACCAAGGCATGCAGACTGGAGCAGTCAGAGAACCGACAACCGTTAGATTACCTGGAGAGTCAGGGCTTGTTTGCACGTATAGCTCTAATATTGCTGCAGTTAGCCGAGTAATGGATGAGCAATCAAAGGAACCATAACTGATTTATGAAACATTTGCAGTTTCACTGTCTCAGAGGTGCGTATATGATGGCATGACATAAGCTTTGAGACAAAGAAAAGCAGCAGGCAAATGGTGAGTGGTGAGTTTGGAGTTATTGGACAAGAAGGCTGCCTACTGTTGGTGTGTTTCTGAGCCAGGTGCTGAGCTGTGGTGAGGAAATCAGATGTGTCTGTATCTTTATAGAGATTGCCAGGCAGGAGGGCAGTACTGAAAACCTTCTAGCTATTGTTACATAAAGGAATTTAAAGTTTCACACACAGTGCTGGTGGTTTTTTGGGGGTTTTTTTGGTTACATTTTTATATGTTTTGGAGATGCATGCAAAACACCTCGTTTGAAGGACAAACATTTGCATTTGGCCAATCACAAATGTTTGTCCTTCAAAGGAGGTGCCAGTGATGTGTGACGTCCTTGGACTGATCTGCTTGAGGTTTAAACAGTACATACATATTTGTACTCTTCATATCATTTGTATACTTATAACATCAAACATCACAGTTTAATCTGTACAATTCATCAAGGTAATACTACTTGATTTTTAATATATTGAAGCAAACGATCATGTTGAATGAAATTAAAGATGGTGTTTGCAGAAAAGTTTCTCTCAGTTTATCACACTGTCACACATCTAGGTTGTGAAACTGATTCTCCTGGAGATTAGTTGTTAAACATGGTGTCAACGTTGACATGCTTGAGGTTAGCCAAGAGGGTGCTCTTAGGCATTGCGGTCTTGCTTGTTGAATATCGAACTGATCTATCAAGTTGGAAACAGAAGTGTTGAAGACTACAGCTTTACGCTCTTGCTGTGACTGAGTTTACTCCGGATAAGAATTACTGTGATGTCCCGTCTTCTGGCTTCCTGGGGTCATAAAATGCTTACACATTGTTAGTTTAAAGAACATGTATTAAGAAGTCTTTGTGGTTATCACCGTTTATTCAGGGCTCTGTCAATGATTGCCTGCAAGCACTACATCGCATTGATTACATTAATTCATGATTTGGCAGAATGAACTACAAAGAGAGTTGGAGCATAAAAACAGCACGCTGCAGGAGCTGATGAGCAGAGATCCACAACAGGTAGTATTTTTCTACATCGATCCTTTCATCAGGATGATTTTATGTTCTGTCTGCCTCAAACATAAGTTCAGAGTTGCAATAAACAGCTGATTATTCCTCTTTTTTTCAGATTCCCACCAGTGCAGAAAATAATGGCTGTTCTTACCCTGGAAATCCTGCTCCTTCTGTGTCTGCTGTAAATATTTTTTCTGTCAATAAGACTTCTCGGTATTTTGGCTGATTGCTTAACACTTGAAATTTCATAACCCGTATTCTAAATTTTAGACCAGCAAGTTCTTTGAAATGCTGAGATAATGTGATAAGATCGTTTGAGCATTGATCACTGCTGATCAAATGATTACCCAGAAGGCACTATGTTTCAAAATAGAGTTTGTGTATAACAAACGTCGAATATATGCAGAAATAGCAGTGTAAACAAGCATGAGGCTGTTTTTCATTTTAAATTTGGGGTTTAGCTCGGTTTGTTTGTTTGTGCTCTGTCAGCAGGCAGAAGAAGTTCAGCTGCTCAGAGATGCACTTCGGAGTTTGAGGAACAACTTCAGAGACCACGACCCGCAGCACCATACACTGGACACCCTGGAGCAGGGCATTGTATCACTCATTGACAGGCTGCATGTTCTGCACACGCAGAGGGTACAAATACCATGCATTCACAGAACACCTGATAAATTAGATGTATGAGTTTAGTTAGTACCTGTGCCTTGTGGGTTAAAAGCCCAAACTGTTTGGTGTCACATGAGTCGATTGGTGAGTCTGCTGTAACTAAAAGTAGCTCCTGACTTGTTAAACTATCAGCTGATGATCACTTTAAAATCTGATTTTTACCCTGAATTTTTATTGAAGATTCAAAGAGGGTTTTTGTTTTTTGTTTTTGGTAATTTTATCCAGGGAAGGGGGAAATCTCCGAGATGCAAAGGCCAACACGGAGATTTGGACTCGTTGTCTTCCACAAGTAAGAGCCTTTAGTGTGTCCCAGCTTCACAGCCATACACTGTAATCATTTTACTGATTGTGTTCTTGTTGTTTTGTTATAGAGAATTGTCAGTCCCACGGTGGTTCATCTTCCTCCACAAAAATCCTTTATTTTACTGGAAAGTCCCCAACGCCTTCAATGATCAATATACCCAAGAGGTTTGTGTGTGTATAGACGAGTGTAATAATCTTACACAGCAACAATTGATAGAATATACTAACTGTAATGCTAGCTACACTGACTGAAGCGCTTCACACCTTAGACTGTATTTAAAAGATGGCTGTTTTGGGTCTCTATAGTGTCATAAACCTGCAATCTTTCTAATGGCCAACAGGAGGCATGGTTAGAAAAGAAGTTTGATTGTGTAGAAGTCTGAGAACACAGACCCCTCTTTTGATCTATGACCTCAGGAAACACTTTCCTAATGAGTTTATGATTTCAATCATTAGTTTCACACCTTATTGAATATAACATGATCATTTTGGAAATTATGGACTCTGTTGGTCTCTGTTTCCTTGTCAGACCCATCTTTTATATGCCACATCATATTGACAACAAACAAGATACTTTTCAAAATGCTTAAAAAATATAGCTGCTTCCATCTTCTGTATACAGTCTATGCCTGTGACTTATTATTTCTATTCGGCGTACTCTAAGGTTCGTTGATCTGATTTTGTGAAATCAGCCTGTGGTAGGCAATGGTAGATAGACAACGTATCCAGTCACCTGCCCTTTCCAATTCCCATATGCCTTAGTGTAGTAAACTGTGTCAGGTCAGGCCAAGAAAATAGAAAATTATAATTAGTGTGACACAGTGTCTTTGCACGTGTTGTCCAGGCTGGGTGAGGTGACTCTCAAGGATGTTAAGGCAGCTGTTGATCGAGAGGGAAACTACAGGTACCACTTTAAAGCCCTGGACCCAGAGTTTGGCACTGTGAAAGAAGAGGTGAGAAAAAGCAGCACAAGTATAAAATTAAATCTGGTGCACACTGCTGAAAGTTTGCTATTATTACCTAATATGCTAAATAATCCTAGAAGTTCTCGTACTTCAAGGTAATTAGTCTTTACTCTTGCCTGCAGGTATTCCTGGATGAAGCAATTGTTCCAGGTTGGGAAGGAAAAATAGTGGCCTGGGTAGAAGAGGACTGTGGCGAGGAAAGGTAGAGACATGATACATCTGTCTCTGTTTGTTCTCCTAAATCTCAGTGTTGGGGAGCTAATTATGTTTTCTGTCTCAGGCCGCTGTAGGTTCAAACCGAGAGGCTCTCGACACTTTTTACTGTGATCCCAGAGGCACATTAAGGCAGCAAAGGCACAAGTGGACTGGACCTTCTATCAAAATACTGTAGGAGCACGAGGTTTGGGTTCATTGTAACTGATGTCCATAATAGTGTAAAAGTCAGTGCCTTACACAGTAAAACTATTTATGAACTCAGAAATAAACTTTTAAAGGACCTGTCTAAAACCACAGTAGTATTGTTGTTTCACCACAACTACAGAACATTTACTGTAGTCACTGTTTAGTTTTTTATTACTTGTTCATCAGTGTTGCCTTCAAACAGACACCACCAGATTACATGTTACAAATTTATGTTTTCTGTTATGTCTTCAGGTACGTTACAGTTTCCATTAATATAAGCTGTTATCTTCAGATAAAGAAATAGGATTTGGGGTTTTTTTGTAAATGTTTTGCACTCTGGTTTGTCTAAACTGTGGTCGACAAAATATACAGAGACAAGACACGGCTGTATTTCTGCGTTTCGTGTTAGTTACATATGATGGCATGGCTGTCAAAAGGACTCATTAGTGACCTAAATCAAGAGGATAGTTGAATGTGGCTTTGTAGCCAATCGGCGTGCTTTGTAAGCATGCTCAGATTGAACTTCTGATAATAAAACCGAATTTTGTGTAAATTTGTGTCTTCACTATGCCTTTAAATATATTCATTTTATGCCTGCTGTTTGTTTAAAGAGATTATGAACCGAGGATGTCCCTCCTCTGGTCGATATGCTCTGGGTGTGAATTTTACGTCAGAAGGTTCAGTTCTGTAACATTTAGCCATCTTTCTATTTACTGCGTGTGTGTGTGTGTGTGTGTGTGTGTGTGTGTGTGTGTGTGTGTGTGTGTGTGTGTGTGTGTGTGTGTGTGTGTGTGTGTGTGTGTGTGTGTGTGTGTGTGTGTGTGTGTGTGTGTGTGTGTGTGTGTGTGTGTGTGTGTGTGTGTGTGTGTTTGGGAAGTTAAACTGGGTGTCACACATGTCATTGTTTCTCCCTGCCCTTGTCTTGCCGTTTGGAATAAACTCCTACAGAATCCAGCAGAATCCATGCAGACGTCTGTTTATTAAGTCCTGCTTGAATACCACGACCGCCTGTACCGTAGGATGTAGAATATACTGGTGAGAAGATTATTGAACACCTGAGATGTTTGCTGAAAGTTAATTTTTAAGTGAATACTGTCTGTTAACAGCTTTTATTGTACGTTAGGTATTTTTGAAATAAAACCTGAGACAGTTTTTAAAAAAATGTGTTGTTCCTGTTTTTATATTGCACATGCATTACATTTCCATGAATATCAATGTCTTTATTATTGATTTCACCTGAGATGAACTGGGATTGCAATGGGTTCACTCATTCCAACTGAGACAGAACATATTAGGTTAATCTCTTTCATGATTGGTCAAGCTTTGATTATTTTCTTCAATGTTTTGGTTAATAAATGTCAAGCCGTTGCAAGTTGTCTGCCTGTTTGTCTGAGCCCAAGGTGATTTTAGTAATTGAAGTAAAGCAGAGAATGATGGTCTCAAATGCATTTTCAGTTCATTTAATAGTTTAATCATAAATTATAATTATAACTAAAATAAAAGCATAAAAACAAAGCTTAGAGGTTGAAAACTGAAAAGTCAGTGTCCATTTAATGTGCTTTGTGCAGAGTTACCCTCCTTGTGTTTCCTACTATCATACAGAATTATATGGATTGAAAGATTTGCACCAAGTATATAAAGATTGTGGTCAGAAGTTTACATCCAGTCATCATGGACATGAATGTCATGGTCATTTTGGGCTTTTAATGATTTCTTGTAACTGTTCTTTTTTTTTTGGTTTCTTTTTTGGAATGACTGTATAGGGTGCATCTTTAATAACTTTTAAAACAAGAATTGAGTGCACAAGTTTGAATTTATTTGGATTTTTTCTCACCTGCATGGGATCAAAATTATACATACGAGCTCAAATGTATAAATACACCTCCACTAACGTTTGCTTAAATGTCCTTTTGCAAGTTGCACTTCAATCAGATACTTTTGGGAGCCATCATCTGACATCTGACATAGAAATTCAGCTATATAACAAACTAGACTGAATACAGGCAAGCGATACAAAAATGGGCAAAGTTAAAATTGATATTATGAATAGTTTTTTGTGAATAACTTCTAATACGTGTTTTTCTACCCCTTTAATTAATAATTTGACATATTTTTTAAATGGTTCCTTAAAACAATTTGAAAATATTGTTCCGCAGAGTTTGTATTGTGAATGTTTATGTTATTGTTTAGGAATTAAAAAATAATTTCTTTCATTTCAGTGGTATAATATCAGAATGTTTATATTCATTGTTTGTGTAATTTCAGTTTAAATGTTCATTTTTGTTTCTTCTGTTGTGTATTAAAGTACAAAATGTAAGAAAAAAAATGTGTGTTGTCTGATCACAGATTTCTTTCTCTGTGTTTTGCCCCGTCTGAGTTTGTCTTGTTTGCCAAGTCTCATCTTGTGCTCCCACTCGTGGCCTGGACCTTGTCGTGGTGAGTGGGCTTTCAACTAAGATGGGCTATCTCTAATTTGCTGTTTTCATTTGTTTTGTTAAGGGAGAACCACTGAAACTGACTCTTTTAGGTTTTTTTGCTACTATTGTGCCAGTCTTTCACCTTATTGGCAAATCAGTCACAGTCAGTATCACCTGCGGTGTCACCTGTTTATTCTCCGTAAATTAAAACACCATCTTATGGTTCAATTAAAACACAGCACCCCAGAAAAGGAATAACATAAAAATGTATTTTTGACGCCAATAACTCCCAACTGCCAACTATTTTGCCAACAGATGTTAAAAAGTCTCCTGGAGAATAAGCTGTTTGCAAATGCAGAAGTGTGAGTTCTGAGACATTTGCTGTCTCAGCTTGCTGAGCCTGATGATAAGTTACATGCATGTCACTTTCCTTTCAGTGCGTATCGTTGGCTGTGAAGAACTATGGTGTAGGTAACCGGGTACTATTAGCCATAAAGCTGTTATTGAAAGAGTGGAGGCTTTGTTTGGAGGGAGCCGAATTGCCATTTTATTGTATAAGTAAGATCAATAAGCCAATATAATAAACCTTATCCAGCCCATCAATTGTAGATTCAGCTTTTTAAATCTAATTCTTGAAAAGAGCAGAATTCTTGAAACAGAGTTAATTGAAGAGAGTCATATAAACAGAAAAACAGAACATCTCAACACACAGAACAGAAAGACAACACGAAGAAAAGCAAAGCACGTGTAGGTCAAAGGTTGACAAAGACGAAGACTCTTGGGCCCTTATTTATTGGCGAGGAGTCATCAACTCCTCTGTCTTTTGTTTTGTAGCTTTGCATACTTTGCATTTAAATTTATTCAATTCCCATCTTTTATTTCCCTGACTGAGTCCAAATCATTTTCATAAAACAGAGTTAGCTGGTAGATGTGACTTACTTGGATCAGTATGTCATTTTACACCATTTTGCATCCTTCATTATAGTCGACACTCGTGTCACATCACTTTCTGGACACTCCTGCTGAACTCTAGCATCCATTGTCACTATAGCTATTTGACAGGTCTGTGACGTGTTAGATATGAAATAATGATTATTTCACTCACTTTATAGTAGAACTACCCCATGCTACTTGACAGTTCTTGATTTCTAAACCCAGTTGCACTGCCAAGACTGTAAATCTCACTAAATAGGGTTTCTACCACCTCAGTCAGTCTTTGCTGTAGGAGCAGCCGATACAGCACAAAATAATGACCAGGTGTATCTTCACATTGTTTAAATTTCATGTTCTTATTTATAAGGGCAAATACAGCTCTTTAAATAGAGAGTAATAAGATGTGATATGTTTTAGATCCATTTGTCTATTTTTACTATTTCCTTTGTGATATGTGTCTGAATTATAATTCAGGTTGTATGATTGACATGAGCATAAAGAATTTTAATCTGATATGAATAAAGATGTTTTAAAAATAAGCCAAATTCTAGCAATACTACATACAAATAATGATCTAAATCATTAATTTAAATCTTTTATGCAGGTCATTTGGAGAACTTTACTGAGTTTGTAGGTGGCCCTTCACCTTCTTTAAAATGCACCTCTAAATTGTCAAAGTCTCTGACACTAAAACACTCACATAAGTCAACATCAGCAACAGCAAGTCTAAGGCTCCACACCAACACCCCTCATGCATCAGGCGTCCTCTGGCTCATTTAAAATCAGGAAAGACAAACCCAGTTCAGCCAGAGACCATTAAACATAAGCTAATGTGTCATTTAGAGTTCCTGTCTCACATCCAGCTACCTCTGATAAAATTAAATATCAAGCCAATGGAGACACTGGAACCAAGAACAGCACCAGGGCCATGAGAGATAAATGAGGATAAAGGCGTTTGTGTTAACATCTCTAACTTAATGTGACGCAATGGGCTGGTTAGGATTTCAAGCTCTTTTATTGCCTCAGTTACTTGTTATGCATAAAGTACAGAAATGAAGCAGTTATGTGTATTTTTAAACAATCTTTGCAGACAAACGGGATTGTCTTCAAACAAGAGGATGTGCATCTACTGCCTTTGATTTATAGGCGGTTTATAAAGTATTCCTGTGCAAAACCCAGCCACTTCAAGTTCTAGGTCTCTAAAATAGCGTGTGACGATTTGCAGTGCACTGATATTTACTCGCACCCTCGGTTTGATAGGTCCTATGTGCAGCTGGGATATTAGTATAATTTGTTGTAAAGCCTGTCTGGGAATGAATGGGAAGGCTTATGTTTAATTGATGGAATAAATAAATTATAAATGTATTTCTTTGGGCATTTTATTCGACACTTTAGTGCTCAGTTACACTATGAACGCAGCTGCCGTTGCTAGGCTGCGTCTGTATTCGTTGCCATCCTGCCTGTCAAAGTTAGAAATTTACGATTTTTGTCGGCTCTAATGGAGCCGCAGAAATGAACTCCTATCACGTTTTGTCGCCGGTGGGAGAGGGCTCATTTGGACGGGTTTACAAGGGAAGAAGAAAGGGTACCGGTATGGTAAGCATCGACGGGGACAGAGTTTAGTTTCCTGATTGTTTAACGACACGACACTGCTTCACATTGTCTCTTAAACTTTGTCCCATGAGGTGGTGGCTCTAAAGGTCATGCCAAAGCTGGGTCGCTCTCAAAATGACCTTCAAATGCTAAAAAAAGAAACTGAAATAATGAGAGACCTTCGGCATCCCAATATTGTCCAGCTCTTTGACAGTTTTGAGACAGAAACAGAGGTATTCTAACATTTCTCTCAACTCTCAAATACGTCGCTGTCAACTGATTGTCTTTGCATAATCCCATGATCATTATAACTCCCTATATGTGTTAATAACAGCTTGTGATTGTCACTGAGTACGCAGAGGGCCAGTTGTCCCAGATCCTTGAGGATGATGGAAACTTACCAGAGAGCCAGGTGTTTACACAGTTGCATCATATGTGAAGCTTTATTTAATGTTACGTTATTAAACGATCCTTCCCTTCTTTCAAGGTCCGTGAGATTGCCTGCCAGCTGGTCTCTGCTCTGTACTATTTACATTCCTATCGCATTCTTCACCGTGACATGAAACCCGAAAACATCCTGCTAGAAAAAAGCGGTGTGGTGAAGCTCTGCGACTTTGGGTATGTTGATAGAAGTATGTTGATAAGAAGAAAGCTTTAATTGTTTCTAAAAGAATAAATGACATGATGCAGTCTTGCTGTAGGTTGGCCAGAGCGATGAGCGTCTCCACCTTAGTGCTGACTTCTATCAAGGGAACGCCGCTGTACATGTCCCCTGAGCTGGTGGAGGGGAAACCATATGACCACACTGCTGATCTCTGGTCTTTGGGATGCATCCTTTATGAACTCCACACGGGGGCGCCTCCGTTCTACACCAACTCCATCTTCAAGCTAGTGCAGCTCGTTGTGAAAGCCCAAGTGAAATGGCCAGACACCATGAGCAGCACTTGCACGGTACAGTAAAACTACACTTTACTCACCTTGTGTTATATTTAGGTTGAAGCCAACACATTCAATATATTCTAAAAAGGCTAGCTGGAAATTTTTAAGCCTTGCCTAAGCCTGTAAAAGATTATGTTGCAATTATGAGTCTCTTGAAGGGGTCATTTGAGACAAATCTAACACAAATCGTTGCCTAATGCACTGTCTTCTATATTATTACTATCTAATAATTTCTTTGCAGAGCTTCCTGAAAGGCTTGTTGACCAAAGACCCCCAGAAACGGTTGTCATGGCCTGACCTCTTGCACCATCCCTTTGTTGCTGATGGTGTTCTAGGTGATTCTTAAAACTCCTGATTTTAGTAGAAAGCTTTAAAATGTAAATGACACATTCTCATGCCTGACTTTCATGGTTTTATTCCCATGTGATGTGTTTGCAGTGTTGCCACACACAAATGTGTCCGGCCCTTTGACGGTAAAACCCAGCCCTGACGTGCTGGCGTTGAAACTCCAGCAAGTGGCAGAGAAGACTGTACCGGCTTCTGGAGAAAGCAGATTGTTGCAAAAGGTCAGGGAACAA